>NW_004955413.1:1720507-1861698 GCF_000276665.1 Chinchilla lanigera | reverse complement strand
CTGTGGAGAAATAGGAACCCTTCTCCACTGTTGGCGGGAATGCAGACTGGTGAAACCACTGTGGAAATCAGTTTGGAGATTCCTCAGAAAACTAGGACTAGAGGTTCCATTCAACCCAGCTATTCCCCTTCTGGGTATTTTCCCAGAAGATCTAAAAACATCATGTCACAGTGACATATGTGCACCTATGTTCATAGCAGCACAATTTGTAATTGCTAAATTGTGAAATCAACCCAAATGTCCATCCACCGAGGATTGGATAAGAAAATTGTGGTACTTTTATATAATGGCATATTACTCAGCTATAAAGAAAGATAAACTCAAGGGCTTTATAGGTAAATGGTCAGAACTAGAGACCATCCTCATAAGTGAACTAAATCAGACCTGCATGTGCAAGCACCGCATTGTTTCACTAGTGTAAAACCTGAAGGAGTTAATTTAAACTAGGAGATATGATAGACATTGTGAAATGATAGGAAAACACTCAAGGGTAAAGGGCAACTGGGCTGTGGGAAAAGAGAAGGGAAAGAAGGGTCAATTTTGTATGTAGGTATATGCAGAATAGTTAACATAGCTGTTCTACTGTCTTCTATTTCTTTGCTGAAAGAAACTGTCAATGAATCCCTGATTGATCAACATTGTATGTCTCTATTTGTTTTCATGAGAAACCACCTTGAAGATATCAGTATGTAATACAACAAGCGTTGTTAATTTCCTACCACTTTGTTTGTAACTCTGTATCATCTGTACCGTTCTTTTGCTATTTTGTAAAAGGTTGTCTGCGTGTTAATGTTTTCTTCCTTTTATTTTTAAAATAAAAAAATAAGAAATAAATGGCTTGTGGTTAGGGAACACATGCAGGTGGCTTCTTCTTGTCAGAAACATTGGGCTGTGAGCAGAAAGAGATAAAGAAAGGCAATCATGACAAGGTACTTAGCGTTGTCCAGGGTAAAGGCTTTGAGCATTCAGAAGCACCATTCTCCTGGTAGAATGTACCACACACTCAAGTTGGGGTTATTTCCATAGCTTCCTTCCTGGTGTATCTGGGTGATTTCTACAGTGTTCACTGCACCACTACCTCCCTCCTCCCTAGTATAGCCTTGGCTTTCATGTACTGTCCAATGAACTTGAACTACTCCCTCACGCATCTCTCTCCCTCATAGGCTTAGGATAAGCATGATGCAGGAAGTAGTTCTAGAAGTTATCTCCTTTCTGCCCTGCCTCCATGCAGTTGCCACAAACAATCAATGAAAAGACCAGTCCTTCTGTCTTTCCTTTCCACCCCTTGGTGGGAAACCTCTGGTGGCTAGTGAAGAGCTGATACCCCACCCTGTTTCCTTCTTTGATATGAAACATTGGCCACCACCCTCGATTCCTGGTCTTTTATTTGTATTTTCTGAGGCAGTGGATAACTATGCTCATACCAGCCCTGTTCCATTCTTTTCTCTGGCCTCCCTCTTTGAGTCAAATCTCTCCAAGTTATTTCCCAGGCTCTTCATCTGTGGGCCCTCAAAGGAGGATCGATAACAGAGTTCAAGAAAGCCGAAAGCCAGGAGCATTCCCCATGCCAGGCTGAGGAAAGCTTGAAGCACACCAGGCACAAACCCTTCAGCTCCTTGTCAGCAGCCTTTGATCTGTGTGGCAGCTAACACGAAAGTAGAATTTGGCCCTCCAACTGTACAGGACGAGACTTGACAAGGAAATCAGTTTCTCTGACAATTTCAAAAGCCCCGACACTTTCGTCACTTGGCACTTGGCCACAGGGAATGGTGCTGTGGACACATATACACCCCCAGAGAAACCATTTTCCCAGGAAGGCCTGACAGCTCAAGTGCAGACAAGTCTACCAGGAATGAAGGACAAGCTTTTCCCTGCCCTTCCTTAAGGACAGGTGTTTCAGGAACCAGGACTTTGACTAGGTAGCTGGAGGAGCTTCCTACCTGTCTTGAAAGGCACTAGGCAGGCTGGCTGGGGGATCCAAAGAAAGATTCCTGAAGTCTAAAGAATAGGCACGCCTGCTACTGATTGGAAGATTTAAGCCAAAGATGCTATAGTTGTCCTTTGCAGGATCTCGTTCTTCTTGCACAGCTTCCTGTGATTTGCCTGGTTCAGCTTACCTAGCTTGTTCTTAAATAAACAGACCAAAATAAATTATGTTTGCCCTTTTATTACAGTTCCATCTTACCATGAAGCTTCCTGAGTGCTCTTGTGTGTTGATTTAACCTCTATAAGCTGCCTTTCACTGGCTTTGGGATCATAAAGGTACCAAAGGTGCTGGGCATTGGTGGATTCAAGACTGCTACTTAGCAACAACATGGGGTGGCATCTGAAGTACTGCTCATTAAAAAGTGTGACCATCTTTCTGGGATGCCCACAGAGATTCTTGCTAGTCTGAAAAGCTGCACTAAATGACCCCAGAACCTTACTGAGAGCCAAGTCTACAACATTCTTCTTTGGTGAGTGATTCAGAAAATCATTATGTTCAAAAGTGTTCTAGAAGTCTGACCAGACAGGCAGCACTATCACCCTGATAATGTCTAAGTCTAAAGTACGCTAGGAAGAGGAGAAAATGTGACATATTTCTCTCCCCCTGCAAAATCTCAGTGGGAAGTGGGTTGAGAGACAGTTAAGAGATGCAGGCAGCACACATATATCTACCAAGACATGAAATGAATTCTAAAGGAGGTGTGGGGCTCTGGACATTATGTCACAGTGGCCACACACTGAACAAAGAGTAAGAATGGATGTGAGAGGGGACCAAGGGTGAAACTTAGTGACAGAATGTTTGCCTAGCATGTGGGAGCCCTGGGTTCCATACCTAGCACTGCAAAAAAGAAAAAGACAAGAAAAAAGTAGAACCTGAGGACCTTCTGGCCAGTAGATCTATGGTGAGAATGCTGGAGTCCAACACAGAAGCACCCTGGATTATTCAAAGGGAGACTAACTGTGGTAGTCAGGTTTCACAGGAAGCGGACTATGAGAAGAAGATGAGGGTAAAGGAGCTCTGCTGGAAAGTGCTCTTGCCATCCACACCTCTGGGATGGGGAAGACAGCAGGAATAACCTAGGGGTAAGCCAGGCTGCACTGGAGGCTGGGCCAATCCCACTCATCTCAGCTATTGTCCCCTATCTCCTTCTCATCTCCTTGGATCAGTACAGGCAGCCTCAGGCAGGGAAGGGGCATGTCCATAGATGAAAATCTCTGTGTTCTAGAGAGGGCTGACAGCCAAGAGCTGTCATTGGCCAAGGGGAACACATTATCCAGTCCCAAATGTTGATCTGGAGAGCATGACATGACACCTACGAGCCCCGCTGCCTGGCCTGCTGCTTAGTTGGGGTGCAGGTGGGGGTCTAGTCTCCAGGGCAGCCTCAGGAAAACTAGGACAGCTTACGTTTTCGAGCATGTCCCTCACATCTTATCCATTTCTGGCACTCTTTCTATGCCATTCTCCCTGCTAGGACCCTAGAGCTGCAACATCTCAGTTTTGCATCCATACTGAGGGTTCAGAATTCGTTGTGCTGTGGCAGACAATGAGCTCTCGTAGACTGGAAGGGCCATCTGAAAGGTGGTCCTCCTAGGAGTGACATGCCTAATTGAAAAGAAAAGTCCATTAATGGTGCAACTTCAACTGGTGTTGGAAGGAGTCTCCACCCAGGTCTAAGAAAAACCAGATTAAAGAAAAACCAAAACCAGAATCCTGGCATTTGGAGGCAGGATGTAGCTCCATGATCAAGCACATGCTTTACATGTACAGAGTACTGGATTCTATCCCCAGCACCCCCCCAAAAAACAAAATAAAACAGAATCCTTCCCCTCAAAGGTATGTTGTTTGGGGGGTTTTCTTTCCCCAGAAGACATGTTCCCTGAACTCTGAGCGGGATCCAAATCTGGTGAAAGTTTCCCCTCCCGGGTAAATTTCCAAAGAGAGTAATGACAGACTTGATGGTTGGCAGACGTGGAGTTTGGGCCGCCCAAGGGTGTAGATTGGTGCTTCTGAACTCCCTTGAACACCACATACATAATCATCCTTCTTAGCAGCCGCAGCAGCAATGTTCCCTCCATTACCACTACCACCACAGCACTAGCCAAAGGAGGTCTCCCGTAATTAGAGCACCTATCTTTCCCTTTCATCAGTGCAATTAGAATTTAATGAACCCAGGCTATTTCTTTTAAGGCTTTGAAATTATAGCCAGTTTCAACATTCACGTGCTGGGAAGGTCAGAAAAAGACAACATCCATTCTGAAAGACAGAGAGATGGTGGAACTATACAGGAATGAAAGAAATGAGGTTGTTCCAGAAGGTACGGTGGCCACTGGAGAGTGATCAGATGAAAAAGTGAGCTCTCTATGTTCAGAAGCCTAAGAGAATACGCAAACTTCTCCCCTCACCAGTATAGGGATGGGAGCCACATTAATTAATTAGTAAATTAACAAGCATTTTACTTATGCATGCATCCTTGCAGAAAGTCCTGGGTTAGATCTATGGAGGACTTGACAGAGGGGAGACAGAGCTCCTGATCAAGGAGTGCACAGTCTACTTCACACTACACTCAAGTGCGCATGCTGGAAAGGACCTCCCATTGGGCAAGAAAGCTGATATTCTACAAAGGAAATCACCAAGTGCCCAAAAGCCACCTTGGTTTGCAGGATGCAAAATCCAAGGAAGGTGAGGGCCTTCCAAGAGAGAAAAATGGCAGAGTGTAGGCAAGAAAAGAACCTGACCTGTTCTGGCATACATGAAGAATAATAATAAGTAGGTAACTGGGCCAGCGCTGTGTGAGAAATTTAAGCCATTAGATGCTTATGACAACCTTACAAAGTGGTTCAATTTACTATCCTCCCTAGTGCACACTAGGGAAATTGAGGCACATGAGAATGAATGGGCACAGCCAAGGTTACACCCAGAATACACAGCAGAGCTGGGCTTCAGACCTAGGTGAGTTGACTCCTGGTCAGTGCTGTCCAATAGAAACACAATCAGGAGTGTAAATGCTAGGAATAATATTTTAAGTAGGCACATTAAGAATGAAAAGTACAAAGGAGGTGAAATGAAGTGTTAGAGTTTTATTCAACTCAGTATTTCCAAGATCTGATCATTTCAACAGTTCATCAATAAAAAGTAATTAATGTGTTATTTTATTTTTTAATACAAAGAATTCTCTTCTTTGAAATCTGGTGTACTTCATACTTATGGTACATAACTATATTTCCAGTGCTCAAGAAGCCCAAGGGCTGCTGGCTACTCCATTGGACAGCATGGCGCTATGCTGAACAGCACGGGGTAGGCGACACAGCTTTCACTGTAGGTGGCCTGACCACACATGGCCAGAGAGTGGCAGGACTGGGAAGGAAAGCTGGCAACAATGGGGGAAAAGATTTTAAGGTTACATGAAGGAACACATGCCTCCTTTTCGACCTGGTATACTAAATGCAGTGCCTTATATATGAAGGTTCAAGCCTACACACCTTTTGTGTGATCACTTACTGGCACAAGCCTGCACACCTTTTGTGTGATCACTTACTGGCAAAAAAATAAAATACTGTGGTTTGTAGCTTTAAGGGAAGAAAACATGGCGTAACAGAATAACCTTAATGCTGGAGTCTTAGGGACCAGGGGATATTGGCCCCACCTGCACCATATACCAACTGTGTAACTGGAGCAAGTTATTTAATCTTGTTAAGCCTTGGATTCTGCATTTACTGCGATAGTATGGGAATCATACTGATGTCACAGTGCGACCGTGGGGATTAGAACAGATAATGAACATAAAGCTTTCAATCCTGTGCCCAATTCATTGTAAATGCTCCAGTAATGTTGGTGCTCAGCAGCACCAGCATTATCATCGTCATCAGGAGCCCCAAGTTTTGTGGGTTTGTTTAGTCTTTCTGAGACAGGGTCTCACTATACAGTTCAGGCTGGCCTTGAGCTCACTTTGTAGCCCAAGCTGGTCTTGAACTTGCAACAATTCTCCTGCCTCAGATTCATGAGGCAGCACACCTGGCTAGGAGTCCCAAGTTGTACAATTACCAAATTCTAAATGAGTTTAGTGAGCCAGGCCATGAAACACCACCCAAGGCCCTGCCCATGGCATTTCCAGTTCTGGTTCTTTCCATGGTACCCAGTGGAGGCCAAGTCATAATGGGGGGTAAACTGGTGTAATCCCCACAGTGGAGGAGAGGGTGGTGGAGGACTGTGAGGATCCATTCAAGATGCCAGCCCTGGGGAAAAATCATCCAAAAGATGAACTGGAATGGATGCCTGAATATGGATTTTCATCTAGCCAAGAATAGCTACTCAAGTTGCTTGACCAGCTGGATGTGATGATGCATATCTGTGGTCGCAGCACTCTGAGAGGCTGAAGCAGGAGAATCACAAGTTCAAGCTTGGCCTGAGTTACTCAGTGAGACCATGTCTGAAAATGAAATGAAATGTAAGGGAAAAAGAAAAAAATATGCAAAATAGTTAAGGTAGTTATACAGCTAGCTTCTCTCAGTTCATTGAAAAGAAAGGTTTGTGCTGATATTGTTTGGACAAGATACCATGCCTATATCTTGTACTCTGAATAATTACTATGAAGACAACAATATGCAAAGTATTAATTATTGTAACTCTCCTACTAACCTGTTTTAAAACTGTTTTATTGTTATTTTTATTTTTTCTCTTTAAATTAAAAAAGAAATGAAATGAAATAAAGTAAAATAAAATAAAATGAGCTGGGAATATAGCTTAGTGGAGAGGTTCTGGGTTCAACCACCAGTACCACATGCACACACAAAAGACCCTTGACCAATACAACTGGGAGGAGACTTAGAGATCACATAGCGTAGATCAACTCTCCTCATTTTACAAATGTAGAGGCTGAAATTCAGTGAGGAGGGGTAGTTGCCAGGGTCAGATAGCTACTAGTACTTAGGGGAGAGCCAATATTAGAAGCTAGGAATCTCAATTCCTTGTCTAGTGGTCCACACTTAATGAATCTTGCTTGAAACTATCTTGTTCTTACAACAACCCTGCTATATGTCAGAATTATCAAGAAAGCTTTTAAAATCTGCAAATGTTGTATTCTTCCATAGAGGATTGTTATGGACTTGTCACTTTCCATTAACCACTTCAGGGGCTCTCTCTCTCTGTTCCCAAACTCCATTTCACTCCCTTCAAAAGTGGGTTCTCTCATATCTCTTCTCTGAGACTTTCTCAGATAACAGCAACAGAAGCAGCAATGTTAATAATAGCAATAGCGATATTATAAGGGCATCTCGGTACTGAGAACTTTACATCAATCATCTCGTTTAACCTCACAAGAGTTATACCATCTTTTAAAGCTCTATTTATTATACGTGACAGGGCTAGGAAACCCAGATTTAGTGGTAGGGATTTTACCTGAACTCAAATTGTTATAAGTGGTAGAGTTGGAATTTGAAGTTCCCATCATGTCCAACTCCACAGCCCAAACTATTGACCATGATTCTATGTAAAAACATTAATTTGAACTCACCAGGGTTTGCTTCACATATCTTTCTCTCACATATCTACCTACCCCATTTCAACTACATTGAAGGCTTGCCCTCTGTAGTGACAATTTCTTCTTCCTTCGGTCTCTGCTCTTTATCTAAAGAATGAGACAAAAAGTGACTAAGAAATAGGGTTATGTAGCCACACTGGGGATAGCTGGGGAAACCCAATTTTTATCCACTGAACACTTTGAAACACAGAAGATAAATAGAAAGTTTTTATAATAATAGATTTAGGATGGACAATGGAAGTCTAGCTCTGCCCCTACTTTATAGATGGGGAAACTGGGGTCTTTGAATATTATTTGACCTCTTGAAAGTCACACAGACTACAAGATAAGACAAGACTCTGTGAAATAAACATAAAATTATCATTAGCATGTATTATCTTCTAAAATGTACTATAGTTGTTAAACAAAGTACCTTTAGTCCATGTAATGATTGGTTAGGAAATTGAGGCACTGACAGTTAACTCAACCTGGCTCAGACAGCTAGGGAGTAACAGAGCCACACTTGAACCTACACATATCTCAACACCAGATCTCCTGTCTCTTGTCACATAATATTTCTAGAATTCATTGGGAACTGACTGCATGGTAGTATTTGACATGGATTTCAACAACCACCATGGCAGTTCTCTATGGTAAATAGCTTATCCACATTTTTTAAACAAAGGAATTTAGAGAATGTGTTACTTTCCTCAGGCTTGTTTAGCTGTTAATGGTGGGTCTGAAATTCAAACGTAGGTCTGATTGACTTTAGGTCTGAAACTCAGCTACCGGGACACACTGTGGTGCATGTCCTTGACTCTAAGTTGACGAGGCTTAGGGTCACTGATAGATCCCACAAACATACCACACTTACTTAGGTTTCTGATCACAATGCAAGAAGACTTTGCGAAGCCCTTCCTCACAGCCGGCAGCCTTTTCTACCATCACATCCCAGGGTGGACTGTAGCACCACTGAGAGAGATGAATAAACACTTCCTCACATCTCGTGCAAGTCTGACAATAGGTGAAGCAGGATGACACACTTTTCGAGGACAAACTTCTTGGCACAGCAGCCAGCTACAGACAGTTTAGACCCAATTAGGTCTACTTATTAGTTTGTTTTTTGTGATGCTGGGGATGGAACGCAGGGCCTTGTTGCTGATAGTCAGATGGTCGACCTCTAAGCCACATGCCCAGCCTTCCAGGTAGGTCATTGTAACTTAAGTTACAAGCCTATAAACAAGCAGTCAGCAATGTTTGGGAAGCAGTCTTCTCACAGTGCCCTAGGGGCCATTCCCATCAGTGCTGTCTGCACCCCTAGGTCCTTTACCCTGTGGAGCAGTAAACTCTTCTCCTGTATGACCTCACCGACTGTCCCAACAACTCCTTGATGTTCCAAGGACAGAAAAGGCAACTGAGCAGAAGGAAATGGTTCTCAGGGTCAGAGTGGAAAGTTGGCAAGGATGGTTAGATCTGCCCTGAATGAGGTGCACACGTCTCTGAGCGGTGAGCAGCCCTTCTCTTCCATCACTGAAGACTCTCTTTTCACTAGGAAAAATATGCATGCATACATTGAAAGAAGCATTAATAAAGACCAGAGAAAGAAAACAAAGACATTCTATATCTGTTTTTTTTCTTTCTTAAAACTCCTGCCCTTTTTTATCCCATTTATTGTTTTGGAATAGTTTTCTTTTTCTGCATTTTTCCTCTCATGCTCTTTTTTGTCATCTGTTTCTCAATACAGATCATTTGAGCCATCTCTCCTTTTTCTCTCTATCCACTGAACTCCATCTCCCATCTCTTCAGGATCCCTTTGTCTGCTCTGTGTGGGAGCCTCACCACACGTCTCCTCTCTCTCACTGGAGTGGTTTCTTCAAGCTGTGCGAAAGCTCACCCCTTGCTTTGCTCCCCTCTCCCTCTCAGCTGCTCTCCTGAATTGCCGCTACTGCTCTGATTCTGCTTCCCAGCCACAATTGGTGCAGCTGGGATGGTAAAGGAGCAACTGAAAAGGAAATGCTAATCAGACCTTTTACAGAGTGTAGTAAAGCACATGCACGCACATGAGGAAGGACTCTGCAGGACAGTTTCCTTTCTCAGTGCCCCACATAAGGATGGCTGAGCTCCTCCAGCAAACCCCACAGGGCTGGGAAGGAGTCACAGTGTGCTGTCTGCCCTAGGTCTCCTCCCACATGGTACAGTTTCAGACCTAGTCAAACACCAGCAGGGAAAGCGCACAGGGCCTTGAAGGCACATTTGTGTGTGTGTGTGTGTGTGTGTGTGTGTGTGTGTGTGTGTCTGGGAGGTCATCCCTGGAAGAAGAAGAGGTTGTGTAGAAAGCCCCTGAGTGTGGCCTGGGGCTGCAGAGCTCTGCTGTTCAGGGTAGACAAACTTTCCAGAGAGAGCTCAGGCACACCTTCATCCTGGATCACAGTTTTCTTTCTTTCTTTCTTTCTTTCTTTCTTTCTTTCTTTCTTTCTTTCTTTCTTTCTTTCTTTCTTTCTTTCTTTCTTTCTTTTTCTTTCTTTCTTTCTTTCTTTCTTTTTTTCTTTCTTTCTTTCTTTCTTTCTTTCTTTCTTTCTTTCTTCTTTCTTTCTTTCTTTCTTTCTTTCTTTCTTTCTTTCTTTCTTTTTGTTTTTATCTTTTTGAGACAGGGTCTAGCTATGCAGTTCAGGCTGGCCTTCAACTCACTTTGTAGACAAGACTGGTCTTGAACTCAAAGCAATCCTCCTGCATCAGCCTTTCAAGTGCTAGGATTAGAGGTGTGCACCACCACACCCAGCTTCTGGACCACATTTTCTGTAGGGTTGGTTATTGTATTTTCTACCACAGGGACAAAAAGAGCAAGCCATGACTGATGCTCAATAGTCCTCTGTGGCCTCAGATCAAAGGTATTTTATTGGATTTCCTTCAAGGATCTTATCCAAGCCTAGCTGAGGAACCTATCAGGGGAGGGAGTAAGGCCAGCAGAAGACTCATGGAAAACTAAACAAGAAAAGTGGGCAATGGGCTGTGGTGATGCACACCTGTAATCCCAGCACTCTGGGAGGCTATGGCAAGAGCATCACAAGTTTGAAGCTAACCTGGGCAACTTAGTGAGCCCATCTGAACATAAAAATGAAAAGGGCTAAGGGCGTGCCCATGGTAAAGTGTCCCTAGACTTGATCTCCTGTAGTACAAAAACATACATATATTGTACGTATATAGTATATATTGTATATATTTGTATATAATATATACGTACATATATTTATTATGCCAGACAATTTGGCACATACCTACAATCCCAGCACTCAGGAGCCTGAGGCAGGGGGATTAGGAGTTTGACACCAGCCTGGGCTGTACTGGGAGACTCTGTTTCAAAAACACAACAAAAAAGAGGAAACCTAAGAAAGCTGGCTAGACAGGAAAGAACCCTGGAGCCGCAGTCAGGATGATAGCTTTCTCCTAAGACGGGAAACGCATCATTTACCCTCTAGCAAGTAGCATCCTCTACAGTGGAAAAGGTTTTCAACTGATTAACAGCAAAGTGAGTTTGCAGCTCTAAGTTGTTGAACAGTAGAAATCAAATCCTTTCCTCTTTGTTTATTTTGTTATTGAGTAATACAAAATGATCATAAAGTGGAATTTATTTTGGCCACTCTCTTCACCAATCCCCCCGACCAAATTGTCTTTGTAATCTGAGCTACTCATGAGGCTGAGGCAGGCAGATCACAAGTTCAAGTTCAGTCTGGGCAATTTAGCCAGGCTATGTCTCAAAATAAAAGTGTGAAATGAAGGCCTGGGGTGTATCTCAGTGGTAGAGGTCTTGCCCAGTGTATATAAGGTCCTCAGCATAAATATAAATAAATAAATAAATAACTCATTCACTCAACATCAAAATAAGTCCTCATCACTGTCCACACAGTCCTGCACAGGGCTCTTTAAGGCTGAGTGTTTGTGCAAGGCCCAGGCGAATTCACAGGAGGCTGCTCTCTCTACCTCTGGCCAGGCCAGGGGTGGGGGTGGGGCAGGGCAGGGGGAGAGGAGATGGGGATTTTCTAATGATCTTCCTTGGTGAATAGGCACAAGTTGTTAGCCTGATCTGCGAAGACCTCTTTCCCTGAGTGCCAATTCCACCCCCTCCTTTTTGTAATGGGTTTAGTTCCCACAGCTAATGCACTGCGTAATGAGGCCCGAGGGAAGTGGAATGCTCCGGAGTAATGATAGCAAGCCCCCTGGCCTGACAAAGGACAGAGAGAGCCCGGCTGGATGGGCTCAATGACGGGGCCCAGGCTCCTTTCAGCCCCGCTGAGTTGAAGCCTCCTGCCAGGGCCCGTGCTAAGCACAGCACTGCAGTCCAGGTCCTGGCATGAAACCTGAAGGAGTCCAGGGCAAGACAAACCCCTCCAGGCCAAGTTTGTTTCTTTTTCTAATCCCTGATCCAACCTCCCCCCACACACACCCCCGTTCCTTCTGGTTATCCAGCCGTCGGTGCACAGGCCTCTGACTTTCAGGATGGGGTACGCTTTCCTGGACAGCCCATTCCCACAATGTCAAAAAGCAGCCCCCCACACACTCTGCATGGACTGGACCTTGGACTGGGCCAGAAGTGCACCTGTGTGGATAGGCATACATCTGGTGGACAAACAGCCACTTTGGAAAGTGATCCTCGGCCTTTTGGTCATTTCTGAGTGCTGTACCTCACATCCCACAGAGCTTCATACAGGTACTGGTAGAATGTCACCTAGCTCACCCTACACAGTGTCACCATCATGTGTGCATCCTCCATTTTTTGACCTGTGTTCTTTGTCCTCCTGTCACTCTCTGCCATCCTGAGTTATAACGCCCAGCAAAGCCTGGAAACTCCACTCCATGTACTAAGTTTAAATGATTGGAATGTTGGAGAAATGGGGTTCCAAAGTCAGAGAAAGATTAGTAAACACTAAGATATCAGAATCAAAATGAAAAATATTAGTCTTTGGACAAATCCAACATTCAGTTGTCCATAGAGAACGAGAGCAGAACTTAACAGTCACAAAAGCTCAGCAAGAGGCAATGCGAGGAGTCAGGAGGAAGCTGGTATGAGAGTCCTCAGGATGATGAGGACACCACTAATGTGCACTTTACACTTAAGAAATTCACCTTCTTCCCCTCATGACAGAGCCTTGGGCAATGCAGGAATGTCACCTGCCACGCTCAAGTGAGTGGCCTGGCTCCTGCCGGACACATTACAAATTAGCAAAAGGAGTAAATGTCAGAAACCATGACCCAGCCTGCAATTCTTACCTTACCGTAGGTCTGCAGGAATTCAGCAGACATGGCTGCAAAGAGGGACCAGACAAGTTTAGAAAGCCAGAAAACCAGAGAGATGAAAAGGGACTCATTTGTTGCTTCCACAAACCTATCACCTATAGGGCAGCTCTGGAAGCTTGAATGAGATGAAATGTCAAACAAAAGACAGGACTTTTATGAGGTAGACAGTGGATTTGTGCTGATTGGATAGCAAACCCTCTTCAGGGCCTATGGTGTCTTGGTTCTATGCTGAGTACTTATTTCCCAAAGGAGATTTATGAATGAGACATAGTCACTGCCTCATGGGTCTACTTATAGACAGCACTGTTGGGAAATACAAATATCCTTAAAGGTAATCAGAAAATGTATATCTGAGGATCTCAAGTGAGTTAGTGAGGAAGAGTGGGAGTGGAGGATAGTTCCTGAGCCTGCAGCTAACCCTGGTGTCACAACTGGGCACCTGGAGATGACAGAGTCCTGGACTGATCCAAAGTCATGTGGCTTGGGTCCAACTCAGGTGCCATCTCTTGCACCTCCTTGTGCCAGACCACTAGTTGTCTTTAAGGTCTCTTCCAGTTTTTGGTGCCCTCAGTCTACGTCTTCATTGTTCACTTTGTCCTGAGAAGGAGGTCTCGGGCCTGGTGTGAAGCTTTCTAAGAAAGAACCTCTTCACATCCAGTTTTCATTTTTCTGCATTCAGGAGGAAATGGAACCCATCCTCTCCAGCAAACATCACATTCCAGACACAGGATCTCCCACTCCACCTGAGTGCTCCTTACAGCCACCTCCCTCCCCACCTCAAGTTGTCACATAGCCATCTCGTCTTCCACTCAGGTCTCTACACAAGGGCCCCTCCTCTTAGAGCCATTTCTCTTATCGAAAACAGCTGTCCTTCCAATCTCTCTGTTCCTTTGCTCTGTATTTTTTGCGTCTTATCACTATCCACAATATCTATTTCCTTGTTTGTTTATTGCCTCCACTAGAAGGTAATTTCCACTGAAGGAAATAATCTTGTTTTTATTGATCCTTATATTTCCACTTCCTAAGAAAGTGGCCCTCACATGGCAGACCCTTCACTGTGCTTTGTCCAATGAATGAATAAAGACCTCAGGCAGTACCCACCCTTCAGATCATTTGCTGTGAAAACCAAACGCAGCCAAAGGGCAGGTTCCAGAAGGTCTTTTCCTTTTATCTTCCCTCTTTTCATGCACTGTCTCTAGAGATATAGGGTTAACACTTTAATATGATGGTTGCTATTACAACCACCATTATTATTTATTTATTAGTATAACAGTTCATATTTTTACAATTATTCATAAGGATAATATGATCTTAGCAATTAGCCGATTGCCTATAATGTAATATAAGTGAGTCTGGCACACAGCAATCACCTGCTTAATATTTATTCATTCACTCTCATAACACTATAGTCTCTGTGAGCCAAGTTCATGCTAATCATGACGGAAGGGATACGACTAACCATCAGCACTGGCTACGCACTGTGCCAACTTTAGGGCTGGAAGCTCTCTTGTTTTCAGGAGCCCCACAAGATAGATATTCTTTTTGTGTGTGTGTGGTCCTGGGGTTTGAATCCAGGAACCTTGCATGGAGCTACATTCCCAGTCTTATTTTTTAAGAAGTGTTAAGACAGGGTCTCACTAAGTCACTAAGTTGTCCAGGCTGACTGCAGACTTCTGATATTCCTGCCTCAGCCTCCCAGGGTGCTAGGATTACAGATCTGTGACTGGGTCAAGGTAGGTATTCTTGACCTCCAGGGTCACAGCCAGTAACTTGAGCCTGATGCTGACTTGAGTCTCTTTGACTTCAGTCACTACATTTTCTTCCCAGACCACATTTGCTGCACTGGAACAAGTATAACCTCAATCACTCCTAGGTCAAGCGCTGGCTCACTCACTTGTGACATGACCAACCAGCCTGAGAGAACTGCAAAGTACTTTGTAGATCTGTGTTACAATTCTCCTCCTCCTTCACATGAGCGATTTATCCCCAGGTTCACATGGTGAACTATGCCACCTGCCGTTACTTCTACAAGTTCAAATTTCTTTAAAAATGTACAGATAACAATACCCTGACTCCTCCGTCTATGCCCCTTGCCACTGGCAGTACACTTCTTTTCTGAGCAGGACACAGGTCAGCCCTGTCTTCTGACAAGAAGGCTCCCCAGGCCTGCTCCTCTGACATGCACCCCCTCGTCAGAAACCAGTGACGCTGTTTGGTGCTTGGTCCTGTCATGTTCTTCCTGGTTTCGCCCAGAGCTGCTGCCAGGGCCAGAGCTGCTGCCAAGACGTCCCACCTTGCCTGGCTGGCAAACATAATGCTTTTATGTTGGGGCTTGGTTATCGAGATGGAATGGGACACTATTCCGCTGACACCATGGGACAGCATTCCACTGACATCCGTCAGTCAGGGCCAGGAAGCTGGGCAGCTTCTTTATCAGTTATCTGAGAAAGGACTCAACCAATCTCCTGAATGCACCAGAAATCCCTAGTAATGCTTCCACTGGGTTTGGAGAAGAGGTTCTGGTATTCTAAGTTGCAAGCACTGAATCACTTTGGGGACGCACTGGTTAGAACAGAGGGGGTTTACAATCCACTTAAAATATTTGTGTAAGGAACACAGGGATCCGCCACCTGTTTCCCCTTCCACTGAGGGTTATGACAGCTGAGGAATCTTAACCCTTCACCAGAGCCTTGGCTCTGTGCCCAAACTTTCTAGTCTTTTCTTCCCATTGAGAGAAACATTTTCATAGAAAAGTATAAATCCTGCCTTGTCATGAGAAAAAGAGTTCTCCAATTCCGGTCAGGGTGAGGAGCATTTTTTGACGGGTCTGGACAGCTCAGTCCAATCTCTGGCATATCACACAAGGTGGAGCTGTGCTGACTGTGCTGGACCCCTCCAGGGCAAGACTGGGGTGGGAGGTGGTGTGGTACACAGTGGGCCTTCCTCAGGACACTGCTTCACACTCCTCAAGTGCCAGTTCTTCTCTCAGAAAGAGGTTGGATGGGATGAATCTACCCACTTGTACATGCATGCACTTTGGTCCCCACCCCACTTCCCTTGCTTTAAAGACCAGATCCTGCTGGGTACTCTATAGAGACACTACAGGCAAGGGTTCCCTCTCCTAGGAAGCTGATGGGAAGGATCACTCCAGAAGTAGTAAACTATAAAGCTAGAGGTGCCCTTCAAGGCTATCCGGTCCAAAGGTCCTCACTGTATAAACATGGAAACTGGGGCCACAAGGCTACATGGTGGTAGGCAAGGACTACAGCACATCTTCTAGCATCCAGTCTCATGTGCCTTTCATTATGTCACCAGAATATGTCATTAGAATGAGATGTCACGCACAACACGTTCAACACAGTGCAGGTTGCTTGCCCAAAGCCTAGGTGAGAAGGAGGGACTGACTATAGTAATGCAGACAGCACTACTGAGAAAGAACACTGCAGCATCTGCACACATTGAGCCAAGGCAGAAACTACACAAACCATGCCCTCCCTTCCCAGGGAGGTTCTCGGTGGTGGGACAAAGAGATGAAGAGTTCTGTGAATCATGACAGAAACTGGAAGCTGGGTGAGTGTGGTTTGCCGGGGGTGGGGGTTTCTGAGAGAAACTGGATTGGACAACAGTCTTAGCATACACTCCAAGATCAGGCATTCACTCTAAAGGATGTATGTGAAAAGCACATAAAACAAAGCCGGGTATGGTGGCGCACTCCTGTAATCCCAGCACTCAGGAGGCTGAGGCAGGAGGATCGTTGCAAGTTTGAGACCAGCCTGGGCTACAAAGTGAGCTCAAGGCCAGACTGAACTGCAGAGCAAGACACTGTCTCACAAGAAAAAAAAAAATACATAAAACATTGGGCAAGAAGCCTTGGGTGACCTAGGATGACTGCCAGCCATGCGAGGAATATCCTGAGGTGAGTTCATTTATCCTTGAAATAAGGCTGACCCCATTCATACCTGTAAGCCTTCAAAAACACTCATCTATACTTCCTTACAATCTGGAGAGAACTCTGCTCCCTTCCAGGTGATACTTTCCAATGCTGCCCAAATTCTCAGAGTTAGGAGTTTAACCTCATCTTCCTCCATATAGCTGCTTCCATTTTGCTGGGAAGTCCTGGAAGCAGAAATGCAGCTACTTCATGTGGCTCCTAGAAAAGCCCTCTGCTGAGCTGGACCACCCTACTCCTATTCATCTTACAGATTATGAAACACTGAGGCCTGGGGTGTAGCTCAGTGGTAGAGCACTTACCTATCATGTGCAAGGCCCTGGGTTCAATCCCGAGAACCATAAGGAAAAAGAATCTTTTTAGAGTCCTGTAGCTTTCCGAATTTCATGGTCCTCCCTACAGCCCTCCTGCTACCTTCACATTCTAACGAGCCCAGAAGCTTGTACTCTACTCTTGCGACACACTTGGGTCCATGGCTTTTTCAATGGTCTCCTGGTGAGTGCAGTGAATTGGCCAACCTATCCACTCCTTTTGAGATTAAGCCACTACTGTAATCAAGTCACCCACTCATTTCATAGAATGTCTGTTTCTCCGGGGTCCCCTGTACTATGTAGGGGTTATACTACTGCTATATTACACTGGAAGCCAGACTGATTGTGTCCATAAAATTTTAGCCGAAATTTCTGCTCCTATCCTTCTGTTATCTTAGCTGCATCCCCTGTGTTTGGTTCACTGACACCCACTGAAGCACCAGTGAGCTTCTCCCTCTAGATCTATGGTCAACTCTCAAAGACCACCATGTAGAATCACTAGGTTTTGGGTTTTTATTTGCTGGTGGTTGTTGTGTGGCATGACCTTGCAGAGAACAGGTCATTCTGTACCAACTATGATGAGGAAAGCTGACTTTTATACAATGAAAAGCTCCATCTAGAAACCTAGAGTAGCCCAGCTCTGCACAGTGCTAACCCCAGAGGCCAGGTGATGTGTGGAAGCTCACTTGGTCTTCCAAGACAGCTTGGTTTTGGAGCTGCCCCCACCCCTGCTCAGCAGGACACTGCAAAGCTTGCTGATGGACAAGCATCATCAGCTAATCCATCTGCAGGCTCTAAACACCCACCAGAGATTTGAATTCCACACCACTGAAGCAGCAGCAGAGGCAGCAGCTGTCGGTCCACACCTGCCATGGGGAAATTGGCTTGATTTCCTAGGGGTTCCTCTGAGGCTGAAGATGGCAGGGAGCAGGGATTCCAAGAGGATCAGGGTGTGACAGCTGGGGTGGCAGGAGAAGGTGCAGAGAGGAGCTCTAGGGGAAAAGAACAAGAAAGCATCTGTAGAAGGTAAGCCATCATCAAGGCAGAAAGGAAGGAAGAGGACCACTGGGAACCAGGTAACGCCAAGCTATGCCAGAGATCACTAAGGGGAGTTCTGACAGGAAGTCTCAGCATGCCTTTCTCAAAGACACCTTCCTGCTGCAATTTTGGCCACCAGAGGGCTCCTGTATTCCAAAAATATTATGGAAAAGTGACAAATGTCTCCAATATTTTCCACTGTAAGCCTACACATATGAAATTAGCAATTTTTATTTATGTGCACCAGTAATTGTCCCTGAGACGTGCCAGTGCAGTCTGATTTGGATACAGTGTCCCTGATCATGGAAACAAACCATCATCCTCTGTGCTGTTTCATCCAGATGCCCGATCTTGTTACCAGACAGCTACAGTCGGGTGGGGGAGAAGGAGAGGGAGCAAAAGGGCTCTAACAAAGAAGACTAAAGACTGCAGAGACAGGTACCATCTCCGCTCAAGATTCACATTTAGTTAAGGATGACAAGGCCTGTATCTTGGTTTCTGGTACTGCCCCTACGTTGGTAACAGCCAAAGAAAAAACAATGCATATGTGCAGGCCAGGTTAATGTGTTAGTTCTGTCATGTCTCTCTGTAACCTTCACCCAAATCCTTATCTGCATGAGTTTTCATTTTCTCCTCTATAAAATGTAAAGTATTCTTAGCTCACTGGTTTGGCACACGGTAAAGTCTCATTGTTCATTCATTCACTGAAATGTGGCATTCCAGTGAGACTGATATTACAAGAGTGCCAACACAGTTGCCAAACTGGCACTGAGGAAAAGAAGACTAAGAATGACATTATAACTATCTCCAAATATTTGAGGAACTATTATATGGAAGAGAGATTACAACTTTTCTCTACTAGTTCAAGAAGTAGATATGGGCACCCAGGAATTAATCACTGGGGAATCAGATCAAGCTTGATAATTATATGAACTGCTTAAGAAATAGAACTTTCCAAAAGTGGGGTGAGGAGATACAAGTTAGCTCCCAACACCTCGAGGTATTCAAGGAGATGTTGGCTAAAGAATGTTAAGAGATGCTCTAAAACAGTTTCCTTCATCAGAGGAGAGGCTGGGCTCAATGACCCACAAGAGCCTTACTGACTCAGAGAACCTTAGGGTTCCTTCTTCTAAGCAAAAGTAAAGTAAGAGAGAATTGTTTTGTCTAGTAGGGGTTCACCTTGATCAAAAGGATGATCCATCAGCCTGACAGCTGCGGATGTGTACACTTCTTCCACATCCCACATCATACCTTCCCCAAAGCCAGCTTGATCTTGTCCCTGGCCAGAGAGTGGCTGATCTTGTTCTGGAGAGTGGTGTTAGTCATAGCAAAGGTGGCCTTTGATCCTTCTTCAAAATTTGTGGAATGACTGATTGGCTTTTTTGACACTAGAATGGATGTCCAAAGACAGGGAAGGATGAAAGGCAATGCTATAAATAAGGAACAAAGAAATAATGGACAAAATGGTATGGGATGGACAAAATGAAGACTATGACTGGCTCTTTAAATATGGAGCTGCTGGGCACTGTCTTTCTTTCTTCCAGTCTTCTATTGAGAATAGCCCTTTCCCTCACAGCCAGGGACATCTGTCAAGAGGCAATCGCCTGACCCAATGTCATTTGGAACTTCTTCTCCTATAAGTCCCAGTGCAAACCTAAATTTCATTTAGATCTTCTTTCTAAAGAAGTACATAGCTCTTCATGATTTTTTGTAAAACTGAACGGAAAGACAAAAGGAAGGTGCTCTGAGTGCTCATGCAAAGCAGCTGCTGAAGGAAATCAGGGGAAATGATATATCTCTGAGGTCAAAGCGTATGATTAAAATGTAAAGAAATGGTTTTGAAATGAATTATTAACTAGATAAGCAACTATGGGCAATAGCCAAGCCTCATTCTCTTTATCCATAAAAGAAAAATAATAATCTCTTTTGGACTTTTCTGCATCTATAAAGTGCCTAGTACAGGGCTTGGCATATAATGGTATTCACATCATGGTAAATATTTCTTTCCATTATGGGTTATGAATCAGCCAGGACTAAAAGAACTGGAAAAACCCCAGCTTAGATAGGAAGGATATGCACATTTATGGTGTCCAAAGAGCGGTGTGGGTATGTTTGCCCTAAGGCATAACCCAGAGGCCGTGCATCTGGTTATGTAAACTGAACTGGGCTCTGTACCATATGCATGGGGTTGGGTGTGGGCAACAGGAGGACAGGAGTGTGTACAGTATAGAATCAAATGTGTACAGCGCCTGGCACCTTAAGAACAAAGCAGACTGGATCATGCTCTATTACAGCCAAGGAGCGAAATCCTCTATTTGACTGGACTCAGGGAAATAAATGGGCCTCTGCAGAATTTTGTTTGTTTGTTTGTTTTTCTCCGGTACCAGGAACTGAACTCATGACCTTGCGCTTGCCAGGCAGGCGCTTTTGCCGCTGAGCTAAATCCCCAGCCCCGCCTCTGCAGAATTTTAAGCTGTCTGGAAAGAAGTAAATGTAGGTTCATAGAGATGGGTTTAAAGTAGGTTTCTCCAAGGCCAACATTAGAGATGTGCTATGATTGCAGCAGAAAGGGACCATGTTATCCCCAAGAGGCTGCCCTATACTCAGTCTATTAAGACTCGGGCATTACCAACCATGGGAAGTTATGAAATAGCTGTCTTCAGGGCTTTAAATATAGGGGTATTACTCATGCATGAGGGATGGCACCTCCCATCTTCACCAAGCCCACGGCTAGATACCAGTCACTGGCTGCACTAATCCAAAATGCTGTAATAATTGCATAATATTTCATTGGAAGAATGGAAAACTACTATGATACTTAACTCACAAGGTCATGGTTTGTGTGGGTCTAGGACAGAGTGGAAAGAACGAAGCTCCAATTATTGGTCCAGAGTCTGCACACTGTTAGGCCAATGAAGCAGGAGACTTCAATAGTCTCCTCCATTCCTCTGTAGAGAAAACACAATCACCTTTCCTCTGTGCAGGAGATCTTGGAAAAGATCAGTAGGCTGATCTCTCAAAAGTTAAGCAATTTCCCTTGAAGAACTTCAAGTGGAAGGGAATGCACCTATCCCATTTGCAGAAACTTCCTGTGCCCTCCTCAGCCCAACCTCCACCACCCAGCCTGAAGATTCTGCAGACCCAGTGGATTTCAGACTTCTTTGACCACGACACATAGAAACAAGTACACTTTATACCACAAGCCAGAAGAGGACATAAACACACACATACACACACACACACACTTCATGAAACAGTGCTGCATGCAGGTATGTTGACATTATTTATTCCACTCTATATTTATCTATTTCATTTCATTTTTATATATCAATCATGACCTGAATTTCATCGTATCACCTGCAGCTGGAAAAACAATGTTCTTCATTACTGATCTCTTCCACCTATTCAAGGGCTTGTGTTTGCTGTTTTCTACAAAATAAAGCCCAAAGTCCTCAACATGACAGATAAGAGCATTTATAACCCTGCTTCCAGCTTCCATTCTGCCTTCCTCACACCTGGTGACCAACCGTTCCTAGGAGCCCCAACCCTGCCATTCTCATGTTTCTCTGCCTCACCCACCACCTTCCCTCAAGCTACACACTCTTCTCACTGCAACAAACACATCTCCCTGCTTGGGAAGTATCCTGGATACTACTTCCTCTGAGAGGCAAATTCTCCATGAGGTTCCCAGTCTTTAGGAATTCTCCTTTTTACATAATGTATTATGACATGCCTGAGCCTTCTTGTGGCTTTGACATCTTTCAGTTTCAAAATTGATAGAAGTATCTTTTTTTTTTTAATCCTTTTTCTAGCTCACACATGTATCCCCAGCACCCAGGAGACTGAGGCAGGAGGATTCCAAGTTAGAGCCCAGCCTGGACAATTTAAAAAGACCCTGTCTCAAAAAGCCTTTTATGACTGGCTTCTGCCCTCTTCTTTGTCTACCTTCAACCTCCTCCTCCTGCACTATCTCTGTAATGTTGAGAGCTCCCAAAAGATTGAGAAGATCTGAGTAGCAGAAAGGCGGATGGTCAAAATTGGTTGTGGGAAAACCAATCTGGTTGTAGTTTCTCTTTCCCCAGACTTGCAGTCCTGTATCCAGAAGCTCTAAGTTTGGCAAAGGCAAAATACAATCCTCTGAGTCACAAGGGGTTGGAAAAGCAGACTGAGGTGGAGAAACCAAGGCAGGCAGTGCCCAGCAAGGGGTGCAAAACCAGGGAGGTAGTCGGCTGAGGCGCTGAATGAATAATCCTGATTCACAAGCCACAATGAAACCCTGTCCCCGAACAAATGCGCTGCAGTCTCACAGGGCCGGCTGTAGATGGCCTGATTTACAACCAGTCACAGAGCTTAACGAACTCCAGGGCCACCTTTATCTATATAAAAACAACAACAAAAAGACCCCCAGCGCTCTGCAGTTTTCAGAGCAATTACTCACACATTACTCCATTTAATCATGGAGTGTCAGAGCCGGAGGGGAGTTGAAGAGGTCAATTAGTTTTTTCTCTCCTCCTGCAGCAGATGACAAGGAGCCAGAGCAGGCAAGTGACTTGCACAAGGTCACACCGAGTCATTGGCAGCCTGCGCTGCTTTTTTCTTTTCGTTTTAAACCAAATCGTGCTGTTCATACACAAACATAGGCAGTGTTCCTGTGTCCCTGACTCCTGCCTGTGAAGATGCCTCTCGGGTCAGCTCTTCAACTTGTTGCCTCAGGGGCTGATCTGGCCGGCTCAGTGTAGCGTCCCTATGACTAGGCCTGCTTAAGCTGTGAACTCACCAGGGGCAGGGGAGTAACTCACCTTCTGCAGATGTCCATTTAAAAACTGCACACACTCCCCTCCAGTCCTTGCTTATTTCCTTAGGCCTCTCAGCCCTTTTGGTCATTGCCCCCCTCCCTACCCTGGGTGCGATCAGCTGGGTATCCTGGGAAGGAAGGAAGCATCTGCACAGCGGGGCTGCCGGCCAGCTCAGGGCCAGGTTACCCCAAGCCCTCTGACCCGGGAGAGGCCACCTGATGTCCCGGCACTCTGCTAGACCAACTCCCTCCTCTCACAGGTGAGGAAACTGAGGTGGGGTGGGGGCGGTCCAGCTAGGACAGCACTTCGAGTGCCCACCCACAATGTCTGCCTTTTACGCTGCCACCGAGGAAACGCAGCTTAGAAAGGTGGCAAGATGACCTGCGAAGCACAAGGCCACTAAACGCCCGCTAGCAGCCGGAGCGCGGGCCCAGGCCTGCGGGAGCGGGTGCTGCCCTCGGCACGAGGGTGCCCGGCCAGAGCCCGATCCGGAGGACAGCCGCGTCCCGACACCCAGGCCAGCCCGGGGCGCCAGGGAGCGGGCCGAGCCTCTTCGGAGGGCCGGGGACAGGTTCCGAGTGCCTCTCCCTATTCAGTAGGATTATCCCTTCTGAATTGTTAAAAAAAAAAAAAAAAAAAAAAAAAAAGGCTCGCCTCGAGCTGCCTGACAACCCCGCAGGAATTTTCCCAGGCACCGCCGAGCTGACTCACAGCGCCCCGCCCTCCGGCCCCGCCCCCAGCCCAAGCGCGCGCCCGCGGGCGCCCATTGGAGCGCGCGCAGCCAATCGCCGCGCCCGCCGCCGGGTTGCTAGGGGTTGGCTATGCGAGTGGGCAGGTGAGGCTCCTAGAGACCCAGTGAGGGGGCGGGGTAGCCGGCAAGAGCTCCGGGTCTGCACCTCTGGGCTGCCACTCTGGACTTAGGGGTCTGGCGTGAGACTCTGCACCCTCCACGTGCTAGGTTCTCCAAATCCCAGACACTGCAGTAGTTCCAGTTTACTCCACCAGCACCCCATACCGTTGTAGAGGGACAAGGGGCACGGATTCCTCCCTCCACAGGGCGGTTATCCTGGTGGTATCCAAATTCTGTGCGATCCTGGTCAACACACTCATACTTCCTTTGTGTTATTGTTTCTCTTCTCTAGTCTTTGGAGGAATTCTTTCGATGGTGCGGTGGACCTGCCATGCAAGCGCTCTCTCAGCCCTCCTCTCACTTTCAGTGCCAGCTGTGGGCCTGATTATCTTAGAATCCTTAGTTTTAGATTGTACTTCTTATCCTGGAGAAGATTCCAGTTTTCAGCCTGAGTGTTCCTAACGTCCGTGTCATCGTGTTGCTCCCTCTTTGAGCGACCGTCCCTCTTCCCATCCAACCTGATTTCTGTTTCCTGGAATGTTTGAAGTTCCTGCTCTTTCCCCAGCCCACCCACTACCACCACCACCTGTGCCTCCTCTTTGGGGAACTCTTACCTCACCCTTGGTTAGCCCTTGGTTAATCCGTAGGTCCCACTGCTGTGTCTCCAGCACACAGGTAACCCAAACTGTAACCCTGTAAGTGTATTTGCTCCATGTCTCTCCCACTGCCTGGAACAGAGGCTACTTTTGTTTTGTACCGTATCCTCAGTGCCTGACATCAAAAGTTAGGTTGAATTTATTTAAAAAATCATTCTCAGACAAGTCAGAAATTACTGTACCTGTTTAGTAGACCAGGCTGTGGAAGCTCAGACAGATTAGGCAACTTACCTATGTTCTAATAGCCAAAAGGTGTTAGAACCTGTCTCTAGTCTTCTGCCTGTTAGGAAATTGTATCATAAATAATAAGCCTCCCAAGAGATCACAAATAAATTCTAGAACAAATGCCTGTAGCGCTTTGGGTGCTCTGGTTTTGCCCCTGGCCTCCAGGACTCTTTCCACATCTGTAAAATCTCCATTCATTTATTCATTCAGCAAATATACGTGGAGAACCTAATATGTGCCAGGTAGCACAAGGGTAACCAGGAGATGTCCCTTCTCCAGCATCCACTGGAGAACAAGAACCTAAAGAATGCAAGCTATACAGCCTGCCCACCACAGGGCAGTGTACCATGTGTCCGTTTCATAAGAAAGTGTTATGCTAACATTTTATCTTGGTGTCTGTTCAGATACATCATAAGCTTAATCTATATTTGTTAGACTAAAAGATGTATTCCCCAGCCTGGCCCCCAAAAATCTATATGTGTATATTTTAAAAAGATGTATGTTGTTGTTTTTGGGGATTAGCAATGAGGAGTGGGAGCCAGCCATGGTTATTTGTAAAGAAGGTTGCTAAACAAAGGAAACTTTCTGAACATGGAAAGAGAGGTTTTTGGATATTATCTGCTTACCTATAATCCAGAAGCCGGCCACCCCCTTGCCCCATCCCTGGTACCACCAGCACTGCCACTATCACCATCACCCGGTGACTGAGTCAAAACTGACAGAGAGGAGGGTAAAGAGGAGGTAACCAAGGGCTGGGGACTTAGCTCAGCGGCACAGCACCTGCCTGGCAAGAGCAAGGTCGTAAGTTCGATTGCTGGTACCAGAGGCCCCACCACCACCAAAAAAAAAAGAGGAGGTAACCACCTTGATGGGTGGACAGGGTGGGGACATGCTCCTGGTGTCACCTGCCTAAATGTTCCTATAGTGAAGAAGCTGGGAAACAAAGAACTGACTTGATGACTCTACTTCATTTACTGAGCAACCACTTAAGAGCCATCTGCCATCCATGCAACACCCTGCCAGCACTGGAGTAGCAACAGCCATGGTCCCGGTCCTCAGAAAACTTACAGCCCAACTTGGGACAGACTGGTGTAACCATTCATCACTGTAGTTAAACAGTCCCTAGTCAATTGCACACATGGACAATCGCCTTGTGCTAGAGGGTGACCCCTCCTCCCGGACCATTTGTGGCAGAGAGTTCTGGCACACCAAAGAGTGCGGAGAAGGGCAGTGCGCGGAGAAGGGCTGTGGGAAGGACAGCCAGGGTCCCTCTGAGCTCTGTGGGACATGTTAAGGACTTCAGCCGTCCTAAGAGCAATGAGGAGCCATCCAGGGGATTGAAGATGGGGACCATATGGTTGGCTTTTTATGTTTAAATGGTTGCGGGTTCAAGTGTGGGCTGTGAAAGCAGTGAGATAACGAAAGGAAAGCAGAGCACAGGGAGGACACAATAGGAGGGGAGCGACGGCAGGGATTTGGGTTGTGGTGATGACAGTGCTGACAGTTGTGCCCTGGAGAGTTCTCCCACCCTAAGGGGTCTCCACAGCCCCTTGGCTCATCTCCGAGACCTACACATTCTCTAGTACAAAGTGCACCCCGGGTCAGGACATACAGGGCTTTCAGTGTCTGCACCACCTAGTAGTGTGACCCATGTTTGCTGTGCTCCTTCCGAGGCTCTGGAACACCTACGGTGGACCCACCAGGTCCTGCACAGAGGTCTGAGGTTCTGGCGCTCTCCCTACTCTTGAGACTCCTGGAGTCTCGAGTCCTGACCTCCTTGGCCACTTTGGGAGGCTGCCTTGGCCTTGCCCTCGGGCTGAGTCTCAGGTAGGGGTGGCTCCTGGGCACTTGGACTCCCTTGTGGTTTCATACTGGAGTTTCAGGGCTGCAGTGCGGATTCTGTGGGCCACGCCAGTGCAGAGAATGAGGCCAGCAGGCCATTTTTTGCTGCCTGTGAGGCCTTTCCTGTACAGCCCGATTTTCAGACATTCTGCCAACTGTGCTGGGAGGCCTGGGCCGATTGTGCTCCCTCTTAGTTCCACAAGAGCCCTAGAAATGTGCCTGGCCTGTTTCACTTTCGGTTTCCCAAGTGGGCGCGCGCGCACACACGCGGCTGCTGTGGGCTATGGTATTTCCACCGAAGAGGAACACGTCCCCTGCTCCGGGGTTCACCCCACCCCACGCAGCATCAGCCTTACATCCTGGGAAAGCACGCACTTGTCGGTACTGTGCAAAGACACCACCTCCGCGCAAGGCCAAGGCTTGTCGCCAGACCCTGCCCCGACCTCTAGGGCGGAGCTTCGGGAGTGAAGCACCTCTGCGCTGTCTGGGGCGGTCAGTTAGCTCCACCCACGGGAAAAGTCCAGCTCCCCCAGCTCTTGGTTCTAGGAAAGCAGAGGAGAGAAGATGTATTTGAACTGTTCCAGATGCCTCCTCCACCCCTTCACTCTTGAGATACATGTCGGCGACGGCAGAGCAGGGGCTTCCCTTTTCCTGTAATAGGCAGCTTTTGCTCAGGGTACTGAGGTCCAGATAGCAGCCACTTTCCAGGCTCCACATAGTCAGCGTGCGTGGAGGAGTGAGGGCAGGGTATCTGAGCGGTGTATCTCTGCACTATCTACCATTTCATAAAGCAATTAACAGGAGGGCAATGAGCATGTGGCCCTTCCCACAGTTTCCATTCATTCTTTCTTTTATTCATTCACCGACGGAGGAGTTGCACAAGGGCAGGGATCAGGGATCAGGTTTTATTCTTCTGTGTATTCCCGGTGCTCAGCACTGGGCCTGGCCCCAGGGACTCCAGTGAATGAACTCATTCACCAAACACCGTACATGACCCTGACGACACAGAGCAAGGGTGGCACAATTCTCCCTGCCTCCCAGGAACCTCCAGTCTAAGTAGGAGATGGAGAGTGGTGCTGCAGCAGTTGATATGTGCTGCCAGGCTGCAGCAGGGAACTGTTGAGACCTGAGAAGTGAACTAAAACCGAGCACCCCACCCCTCCAAAATAAGCTCCTGGGGTTGAATATTTTTTCGATCACCACTCAAAGGCTTGGGGCCTCCTCCTCAGCACTGGCTTGTTGGCTTGGAACTGTGGTCAATCCTTCGCCTCTTCGGGGTCCCTTGTGCCATCTTAGTTCATGGTAGCTCAGACCATCCCTAGGAATGGCAGATAAGGTGACACAGTACTTTTCCTTGCCCCCTCCTGTCTAACCGTGCATGTGTTATTGTGCCATCCACAAAGCCTGCCCTCCACCAGGCCGAATTTGTGCTTATCCAGTCCTCCCAGCAGCCAGTCTATTCTATGTTACAGGTAAAGGAGTGGAGTGCCTTGAAAGAAGGCAATTCATCTGCACTGGTGAGAGTAAGATTGAAATCCGGGGAAGCAGCCCTCAGCGGGGCTCCTTGGCCCCTCTTTTCAAGCCCTTGTGCCCTCCTTTCAAGCCCTTGTTCCTAGGCCACCAGCTCCCAAGCAAGCACCGCACCTCCCTTCTTCCTGACACCGCTGACTCCTCCTCCAGGCCTTGACCTCCAGCCCAAGCCCAGGACCCCCACCCTGCCGCTCACAGAACCGTCCCCAGCTCAGCCTCTTCGGTGCCGATGGGAGCCTCAGGTCAGCGGTCAGCGGTCAGGTCCTCTGACCCCTCCTCTCAGCACTGCCCTGTCTAGTCCTGCCCCTCCTTGTCTTTCAGCCACAGTCGCCCCCGCGGTTCTCTCCTCCCCAGCCCTCTCACTCGGCTTCCTTCCCTCTTTCATCCCTGCCCCCACTGGGCTCCCACATCCTGCCCTGGGGCCCTCGGCTGGCCCCAAGAAGTCTGTCTCCGTATTGTTCTCCACTTCCAGCATTAGCATTCTCAAAACCCACATTTGCATTTTGATGGCTCCTGTCCCAGCTACACAGGGGTACACTTTGATGCACATATATTTTGGAGAGGGGAGCTTTCTCCTGTGCAACATCTGATTTTCCAGTTTCATTCAAGTGTATTCTTTGGTTCTGGCCTGTTTTACTCTGGGCCAACACAGACTTCAGCCAGCACCTTGAGGCTATGCTGAGGCGAAAAGATAACGGGAAGGCTGGAAAGGCTTTGCCTCGTGGGGGTTCCAGGGAACAGACGTCGCACTTCCCACGCCTCCCTTCCTGCTCGGAACATCAAAGCTTCTCACAAGCTCCATCTGCAACCAGGGCGCCCCCCTCCCGGCTCCAGGGCCTTGGTCTCTGGTGTTCCCCAGCACAACTGCAAAGGCCAGAGGTCGGGGTTCCCTATGGTCACCCCTAGTTGGGACACTGACCTAGCTGATGGACAACCTCAAACCCTGATTCCAGGATCGACCACCAGAAGTGGGGCCAGGGGGGAGCAAAAAGGCTCCTGGGAAACCTAGCGCCCCTCTGTGTCCCTTTTTACAATCTGAGGAGCCACATGGATTCCCCTCTGATTTGGGGTGGAGGGACCAGAGGCCAGGTAGCACCCTCACCTAGAATGCGGACTTTGGGACTTTGTTTCTATACCTCTGGGTTGTTGGGGTTCAGCCAGAATCAGAATCCCCTGCCAGGGTTCCAGGGGTTTCAGGCCATTTTTTACAGAGCTTTAGAGCACTGTGATTTGCATGGCATAGCTTCCTGGGGCCTCATACCAACTTCTAAGGGATTTACAATGGCTGTTGCATTGAGAACTATCAGCACTCACTTTCACCTACAGCAGAATTTTCCTGCAGTGACCCTAAACAACATCTACTTGTGGCCTGGGGTGGATGGAGATACTCTCAGGTGGGGAAACAGGCAGATAATAGAAAAGGGTTGGGGTGGAGATGCAGGAGGCTGTGCTTCCATGGAGAAGGGAGACAAGACAGCATTCTGATGCTTCCAGTGTAGTCCACACGTGGCAGCTTGCTTGAAAGACTTCATGTTCCTGCTGCTCTTACAGGATATGATACAGGAGATGGAATATGAAAATATTATGTCTCCCGACCTGCTAGATGCCTGATACGCTAAGTTTGTGTTCTCTAAAAATTGAAGAATGAATTTTAGGAGCAACAAAGGTTAAGAGTAGGAAACATCTATTGAGAGGGAGAGCTATACCTCCTGGCAGGCAGGAGGAGGCCCCAGTGGGTTGCCGAGGACACCACTTTATAGGGAAATTTTACAGAGCAGTTCCCTCATAGGTATGACATGGGTTACAGCTATGATTAACCAATAAGGGTACAAGTACAGTCACTTATAGTAATCTAATGGAGAAACAAGTCCTGTAACAAGGGTGCATGGAAGGAACAGAGGCTTTTTCTAAGAAATAGTGGGTCTGGAGGTCTTGGTCACCCACTGGGTGACTGATGTCTATCTAGGTTTCATTAGGCCTGGTGTTTGTCCTTTGAAGAAGTATAATGGCCTGGTCATTTCATCTTTATCTCAAAGCCTGGTCTCCCACATGTGTCTCCAGTCACAGTTGAGATGTATTTCACCTTTGTCCTGACTCTCTCAAGGGCCTACCCCTGTCTGACTGCTTGTAATATTTCTACCTAGCATAGCTGTCTATAATATTGCCACACTGGGCACTGGGGTTCATGCAGAAATAAACAAGCTGGTGAGCCTGCATCTCAAGGCGTGTGTGTCCTGGTGGGCAGTAAATGCACATCATAATATTAATAATCGCTGCCTAGTAATCGCTCATGTGGGGGAGTTTCTACATGTATTACTCCTGTCATTTTGTGGTACTGAGGACTGAGTTCATGACACACTGAGCTACATCCCTCTCCCTTTTTGTTATTTTGAGACAGGGTCTTACCCACAAGATGCTTTGGGATAAAGGTGAGTTGCCCTGGGGTACAGGATCAGAGGAGATGGGAGGTTTGGTCTGCACCAAAGAAACCTGATTCTACAGATATCAGAAGACCACTCAAGGGCTGGGGATATAGCTCAGTGGCATAAGCGCCTGCCTGGCAAGCACAAGGTCATGAGTTTGATCCCCGGTACTGCCAAAAAAAAAAAAAAAAAAGTAAAAAAAAAAAAAAACAAAAAAAAAAAAAAAAAAAAAGACCACTCAAAATTTCATTTCAAATGGTCATGTGGGAAAAGACACGTTGAAAAGAAACAAGGAGTCCTGGAATGGGAAGAGAATAAAATGACAGGATTCAGGCTACTAAAAAACTTCTTCTTTTGGTCCTGCCCTGATGTTTTTGTTTCTGTTAGTGTTTTATTGCTGGTAACTATCCCTCAAGTAAAAAAAAAAACAAAACAAAAAATGGAGCTTCAAAGTCAAAAGCAGAGACCTTTGCACATTTGAATATCAGTCTTTTCTACTGCTTCAGTTGCTCTGGGCAGAATATCAACCTACAGCTCCATTTAACAGTGGACAAAGACCTGTGGTCAAAGGAGTAGCCCAGTCATGGGGTGGATTCCAGTCAGCTTCAGGGAAGGGGACTATGCCTGTGAGCTGGATTCGCTCACTGTGGAGGGATGGATTTGTGTTCTAGACTCCTCCAAGTCAGTGAGGGATGGTGGCGAGTGTGCAGTAAGGGCAGGCATGGCCCCACGCCTACCCATGTCTTAGGGCAGGACCCAGGCCTTAGTATGGCATTGTTCCACCTTCAGTCTGCATCTGAGGTGCCTTTTTCTCAGCCTTGAGCACATTCCATGGTCCTTACTTCCAGGACCTTTCCCTCAGCAAATCTTGGCGTGTCCTTGCAGAAGCTCACTCATGCACCCTTGGCCTGACTAGCCATCTATTAAAATCTCTCCGCAAATGATGATTATTTTATGATTTTATTTTTTAGTACTGTTTGGGTGAGGGGTAGGAGGGGAGGCGGCAATGTGAAGGGCACAGGAATGTTTGAAAGCCCAGCCTCCTTCCTGTCTCGACTGCGCCAGGCTTTTGATAATGCCAGAGGCTGAGATATCTCCTGAACTATCAGGCCTGCCTCTCCCTGAGCCAGCAACTTGCCTTTCATCTGTTTGTGGCCAAGGACAGGGATCTGGGGGCCAGCTCCCTCTGGCTAATGAGTAATGGGGAGCCTCATCTATGTGTGGTTGCAGCCGGTCAGTGCAGAGGGAAACCTTGAGGTGGCTGGGAGAGGTTTCATCCGTTCTGAAACCTGATATGAGGCCTGGGGCCAAAGCCACAGGTCCATTTTCTTCCTCACCTCTGTCATTACCCCCAGGGAAGCCAGCAACTGGGCCCCCACCCACCTTCACTTAAATGCCCTGCTTTCACTGACTTGTGAAATTGGTGCAAAGGCTTTCTTCTGCCTTGCTTCCAAAGAGGCCCCTGATAGTTCCTGGATCTGGTTTTCCATTATCTCCCAAGCTGTTCTCTTTCTGGTTGCCTCCCTCTTCCCCCAGGCCAAGGTGTCTAGATGTCCCCCTGGAGCAGTGATGAAAACTGCCTTTGGGGGATCAGGAGCACACCTTTGTGAATGGTTACATCTTCTTGATCTTTCTTCCTTAGATCAGATAACTTTCATTGCTTCCCTAAAAGGCCTTGAACGCTTGTCCTATGAGCAATGGGCAAAGTCTGCGCTCTTGGAGAGGCCAGCACCAGGTTTTCCCTGCAGAGGGCTTGGACTCCTTCTCTTCTTGCTACAACACACAGCTCGCATGCTTGCTCTGTGTGAGGATCTGTCCCGGTGTGTTGGCCTTGGTTTGCAGCTGGGGTCTCTCGTGCAGGGACCTTGAAGTCTCCTCTGAGCGCAGGGGCCTCCAACACCACCTTCTGGGGTTCTAAGCAAAATGCTGCAAGTTGAAGGCGACCGAGGCAGAAAGAAGCAGGGGCACCTGTCTCTCTGCTTCCTCTGGTGGGAGCCCCATTCTACCACCAGAGTGAACTCAGCAGCATGAAATACTTAGAAGACTTTCTCCAAATGAATGAACGAATAAATGAATAAATACATTGTTAATGACAGCAAATGTACGTGGGCATATGTCTTCTGAGACTAAATCGTTTAATGATTATGGAATTTTGCAGTGTCCTCTGGCGTCAAACCAGGCACCTGCAAACCATGTTTTGAAACCAGTGGTATTGGGCTTAAAGCTGTGTCAAGGCATTTTTCTTTTATGTTTTGTTACAGTTTGTCCAGAGAGTAATATTTGGAAATAAGCAGTGCTGTTTGGTACAGAGCTTGCCCGGCACATGGGAGGTCCTTGCATTGGAGAAGCAGTGGCCTCCAGGATTGGGGGAGGGGTATTTAGGAGCATCTGTGTTATGTTCATGTTTGAGAAATTTCTATGAAATGAAAAAAAAAAATGACTGAATCATTAGGAAAAATTAACCATCAAGAAAATAATGCTCATTTGAGCTTCTTAGGGTTCAGATACCTTTCAGGGAACACTGAAGCAGCTTTCTGGGTGGTCTTCACTGGTCTCTTACCTTCTCTGTTTCTACCCCCTCCACTTCCACTCTGAGCCACAGGCAACATAATCCTGCCTGTGTCCTCTTACAAGAGTGCCACAACATGACCAGGGACACAGGCCTTCTGGCCAGCTCCAGTGCTAGTCCCCCACGAGCATGATCACACATCGTTCCAGGCCCTTACAGTCAGCGGAGGGAGGGAGGGGAAAAGGAGAGGAGGGAGAAGAAACATGAACTGCCCAAGTCACCCTGGGCAGTGCGGCCCAAGAAAGTGCCTTCATATCCACTTCTGCCACGCTTCATTGCTTCATTACTGCCGTCTCCAGGACAGGGTCCTTTCTCCTCTACTACACAGCTATGCTGTCTCAGTTGGGGAGGTGGGTGCTAGAGACATGAGGAAGAAGTGGGCAAAATATTAGTTGATTAACGTGTGAAGCAGCCCCCACCCCCAACACTTGAAAGCAGAAATCCATTCAGGAAAATCGGACAGGCTGCTGGGGATCCATGGCTTTGGCTGTGGGTGACAGGAGCCTGCGCTGGTTCAGCCTAAGGGTGTCATTCCTCAGTTGGGAACCAGAACTGAGAGCTAGATCCTGCAAAGAGTTACAAAAGACCTGGCTCTGGAGCTCAAAAGAGCCACTCATTCTTCCTGGAGGCTATGACATGTATGACAGCTCAAGTCTCAGTGAGGAAATAAGCGGCCATGGTCCAGGTGTGGCTCTTCTCACCTCTGCCTTGTGCCTTCTTGGGTTACAAAGGAGACCAAGAAAGTGGACTCAAAACTTCCAAATACCTGTTTTGGTGGTAGTGGCACCTGTTGCAATGTCTGGGAGTGGGGTGCACACAGTCTCAGTCATTGTGAGCCCAGTGTCAGTGCTGGAGGGAAGGGAAGTATAGAAATGAAAGCAACTGGAAGATGTTTCCCTGAGTGGGACTCACGCCGATGCTTGTGCTTGCCCAGTTTCTGGTTACTTGTCTTGTCTTGTTTGCAAACTCCATGAAAATACAGCCATCCCTCTATATCTCCAGGGGTCTGTTCTGAGGCCACTGTGGATACCAAAATCTGCAGTTGCCAAGGCTCTCACGTGAATCACTGTGGTGTTTGCATATAATCTGCACACATCTTTCAGTCTTCTCTCAATGTAGTGGATTGACAACTGGTGGTCAACTCGTAACAACACCCAGCTGAACTGAACCTGCAGTGCTGGGTGTGGGAGGCTCACTTGAGGACTGTTCCCAGCAGAAGAGGCAGAACTAGAGAAGGAGAGGCTATTGGGAGCTGGTAGAAGCTGCTGGGTGCTGTTAAAGCTGTAAGGAGCTGTTGGTTCTCTTGGAGGAGCTTGTCATGCTGGCTTTCCTGATGAACTTGGCTGTTCTCATCGTCCCAGGAGCTCGGAACCTTGTTGTTGCTGGAAATGGCTTTGGTTCACTTTGGGGGAGCTCTGGTCCTCACTCTGAGCATCACTTCCTGGATCCAGAGGGGAAGATGGTGTACTGCTCAGTCTCCTGGAGAAGCTTGTCACATTGTCTTTCCTGATGGGAACTCAGCTTTCCTCATCTTTGGAGGAGCTCAGGACCTCACTGTTGCTGAGGATGGCTGTGGTACTTTTGGGGGAGCTCTGGTTCTTACTTTGAGCATTGCTTTCTAACTCCAGGGCAGATACCTCAGCCTGCTAGCACAGATTCTTCATCCGGCTGGCATACACTTTCTAGCTTCCACTACTGACCTTTGGGCCTTCCCAGTGCAGATCCATGAAACAGGCCTGCATGAGACATTGTCATGGGCTCTAGGCCTCCACTGGACTCATGGGAGGCATAGTTATGGGCTTTAGGTCTTCAGCTGAACTCATGCAGGACATTACCGTGGGATCCAGGCCCTCAGCTGGATACTTTGGTCTTTAGTATGTGGACAAATTTCCTGCACTCTTTATGGATGATTGTTTGGGTGACTATTATAAATCTTATAAACTATGTGTCCTGTATTATACTGTTTCTCCTTGAAAAACCCCCAAACCACGAACTCAGTCATGTGTGGACTGCTTATATCTCATACCATGTAAAAATGTGTGAGTAGTTGTTCTATCATACTGGTTAGGGAATAATGACAAGGGACAAAGTCTTTAGCCAGACATGGTGGTGCTCTAATCCCAGCACTCAGGGAGACTGAAGCAGAAAGATCTCAAGTTCAAGCTCACTTTAAGCAATTTAGGGAATTAGCAAAGTCTTTATCTAAAAAAAAAAAAAAAAAAAAAAAAAAAAACAAATTTTAAAAGGCTAGGAATACAGCTCAGTGCAAAGGCCCTGGGTTTAATCCTCAGTACCCCCCCCCCACACACATCTGCCATTGGTGGGCTCTGTGGGTACCCAAATCCCAGATCAGAAAGCTGATTGCACTAGTGTAGATGCAGGTGCCTTCCCCAGATCCTTTTTTTGGGCTTCTAAAAGGCAACCTGGAAAGTGAGTAGACCCACCGGCTCTAGAATTAGAACTTTGCAAATTTTTAAACCTCTGTGAAGGAGGATAACAATAGAAACTACCTCATAGAATAGGGAGGCTTATAGAAATTAACAGTTAGGTTGGGGCTGTAACTCAGTATAGAGCATTTTTATGTGCGGTTCTGGGTTCAATCCCAGCACTTTTTTTTTTTAAGACCTGTGTAAGGGTCTTAGAATAGTGTCTGCCATTGCTTAGTGTTTTATGATGAAAAAATCAAAGTCTGGGGTTCACAAGCCACAGTCTTACCATCCAAAGCAGCTAAGGTGTTGGTTCTCCACAGCCCATGTTGATTTGCTTGTCACTTTTTCTGGCTCTTTAGTGTAGGCAAAATGCACTGGAAATCTACCACTATCACCATTGTTAACCTCTGAACTTTATCTTTAGTGACCCTTGGCTCAGTGAGGGCCAAAACAGATAGATAGGTTCAGAGAAAAGACTGACTGCATTCAGCAAAGATGAGCCTGGAAGCCGGTCAGCCTAGACAAACGCCTGACTTCCGATGAGAAGAGGTGATAGGGTTGCGCAGTCTTGAACAGCTCTCTGTGTGTTGACAACCATCTGTTCTGCTCATTGCCTCAAGCCACCTACCAGCCACCCAAAGCTTCCCAGAAGAGTCCCCACAATTTCTACCTTGGCCAGATTCTAGGAGTCTTGGTGCACAAATAGTCAAGTTCAGTCATGTTCCTGGTGTGTGAAATGCCTTCCTGCATAAGAACAGGTCAAGGCCTGGGGTGGGTGAGTCCCTGCACAGTCAGAGCCACAATCAGAACTCTTGTTAAAAAGTATATTGCTTAGGGCTAAGGACACAGAGCTGTCTATGCCAGGCCCTGAACTCCATCCCCAGCACTACACACACACACACACACACACACACACAGAGTACACTTACAAACGACTTTAAATGGAAACTAGGCCAGAGAGGCACAGTACAAGAAAATTTAGCACTCTGGACATGTGCTTGGCTTTTCTGCATACCCCGCTTCAACTCTGTGAGGTGTGTTTGAGGAAACTGAGGCTTAGACAGGTAGGTGATATGCCTATTATCATCACACATCTTATGAATAAAAGAGTTTTCAGTCCAGATCTCCTGATGTTTGGTCCAGGGCTCAGTCTGCTACTCATATATGTTCATCCCGGAAGGGAGCCTGGTGGTCCCCTTGCCCAGCCTCTGAACCATCAGCTTTGCAGAACATTAACTCAAAGAGATACCCCCTCCCCAGAAAAGGGTTCTGTGGAGCCCACTGGAGATTCATGATGCACATTAAAGGCTCTAAGTTGTCTGCTCCCTTTGTGCTGAGAGTGCTGGGGACTGCACCCAGAGCCGCGTGCATGCCAGGCAAGGCTCTGGCGCCGGTGTACATTCCTAGCCTTTACCTATACATTTAACCCAGTGTTTCTGAAATGTTTTAAATCACAGAGTTCTTTTTTGTAACAGGATTCACTTCCCAATGACCTGTCCTTTAGAAAGCAATGTCTTTATCTTGTGTATTCAATTATTGATGAAGAAACTGAAGCACAAAATCACAAATTGACTTGTTTGAGGGCAGCTAGTGAGTTAGTGGAACTAGATCCAGGGTTCCTGATGTTTGGCCAGAATTATTCTTCTACAGTTTTCTGACAATGTTTATTAACTTTATACAGACCCAATGGGGGCCAACTCAGAGTGAAAAGAAGACATAAATTGTACCTGTGGAGAAGATTGGACACAGGTCTGAAAAACATGTATAGTCAGTATATCAGCAAAGGTATATTTTAAAGGACAACTGGGCTTGGAGTTTCTTTTTTTTTTTTTTTTTTTTTTTTCTCCGGTACCGGGAACCGAACTCACGACCTTGCGCTTGCCAGGCAGGCGCTTTTGCCGCTGAGCTAAATCCCCAGCCCCGGGTTTGGAGTTTCTGAAGTGAGGTCATAGAATAGGCTGGATAGTTCTAGGAAGGGTTTTTGAAGATGTAAGTGTGGAGGCAGAGTAAGGACTCAATCACCTAGAAAGGAAAAATATTTAAATATGTGAGTTAAGGAGGATGATATTAACTGGAGGGCAATATTACAAAATATTTAAGTATGTCAGTTAAGGATGCCATGTTAAAGGAAGGGCCATGAGACAGAATGTCAAAGGGAATACTTACTTCATTCATTTGGGAAGATGATTTTGATCCCCAGCTTGACATCAGAATACTGGACACATAAGGAATAGGGAACTCTCCCGGGGCCTTTATTTTTTTCCCCCAGATATACCCATGAAGCATTTTGTGGACTTCCATGGCCCCCCATGGCTTCACTTGTTCTAATATGAGGCATCAAGAATTCAGGGGCTGCAGCAGTACACTCGGAATAAGAACAATCCATATTCAAGACTTAGCTCTGTGATTTTGGTACTTTGTTTATCTTTCTGGGTCTTTGTTTTATCAACTGGAAAAGAGAAATTAGATGCAAAGGTGGGTCCACTATCATCAGAATTACCTGCCCAAAATAATTCTAGCCACAGAAACAGAATTTCTAGGTACCTATGATCCAACAAGCGCACTCTGCATTTCTGGTGTAGAGTCAGTCTTAGGAACCACTGGATGAGGTTATTTCTGAGACTTTCCACATTCTCAAAATTAAGTTGTTTATGTTTACCGAATGTCCAAATCCTGTCATAGAATGGAGAGATTAGCGTTATGTTCTAGTACATACAAAGATGATATTCTTTCAACATACAGAGGACTTTGTAATCCCCACAATCACCACAAATGCCAAATACTAATATTCTGATAAAGAAACAATTTTGGTGTTTAAAAAATTGATTTTATCAGGAAAATATAAGACGTCTGCACCCTTGTTGCAATTTTTCTACATAATACTATATAAACCCTTAACATTGAGCTACTCCCAAGAACAACTGCAAAATATACAAAGCTTGTACTTTGTAATATTTTTAACCTTTCCAAACTTTTGAACTCCTTTAAGCTTCCCCTACTTTTCTAGGTTACCCAAGGAAAAACTGCTGATGTGGTTTACACAAATGCATTTTCTCAAGTGTGTCCTGTAGAGTATTGACAGGTCTTAGGGGAAGGCTGGAGGTTTCTAGATCAAATACATTTGGGAAATGTTGGGCTCACCAGATATTATTAAGAGTTCTTACAGCTTTGCTTTGTTTTGGTTTTGTACTGGGGACTGAAAGCTGGGTCTTTTCACTGAGCTACATTAGCAGCCATTTTTTAAAAATTTTTGAGATGGGGCCTCGCTAAGTCACTAACTTGCCCAGGATAGACTCAAACTTGTGGTTCTCCTGCCTCAGCCCCCCAGAGTGCTGGGATTATAGTTGTATATTACCATGCCTTTCTGTATAAGAGTATTTTACTACTGCTAATGTGAACTATAGATCTGCAAAAAGGCTAAAAGTGCAATTAACATTACTAGCATATTTGACCAGAGAACCCTTCTACTGAAAGCCATCTCAGACCTAGGGGAGGTTTACATCAAGGTTCCAGTCACTTTGCCGCATGTTCCTTGTAGGTGTCCATCCTTTTCATTTTAGGACAGTAGGATAGGGTCAAGTTAAATCAAAGATTGTCAGCTCTGGCTGTGCATTACCTGGGAAGCTTTTAACAAATACGAATCCCTGGATTCCACCCCAGGGCTACTGACTCAGTGTGTTTGATGCAACCAGCCGAGATCATCTTTGGACCTGTGACTGGGAACCTTCCAAGGGGTGAATCACTTCAGACATCTAAGTGGGAGGAAGTCTCTTGACCTATGGTGTAGGCAGGAAGGAAGGGTAGTCTTCCATCATTCCTTAAATTGTTCTAGGATCAAGGAATAAACTATCTCTTTTGAGGCTAGACCTATCCCAAAGAGGAGGGGTTTCTGTTTTGTTTTTGAGACAGGGTCTCACTATGCAGTTCAGGCTGGCCTTGAGCTCACTTTGTAGCCAGGCTGGCCTCGAACTTGCAATGATCCTCCTGCCTCAGCCTCCCAAGTGCTGGGATTACAGGCGTGCACCAACATGCCTGGCGAGGAGGGGTTTCTAAACTCCCTTAACCACACCTGCTCAGTGGGATTCTGTGGGCTTTGGAATCTGGCAGTATGGACAGTGTTTTGCTGTGGTAACCTGAGCTTCACTTTTCTACTTACAAATTGGTAGTGCTTCTGTAGGCCTTGGGCTCCATATGGAAACATGGCAAAAACCAATGGCGCAACAGACAGGGCTACATTTCTGGCTTTTGCAAAGGTAATGATGATGGTTGTTTGGGATTTTCTTTTACAAACCAGCCTTTGAGTAAGGGCTACTGTCATTCTCTTTCCTTCAAAGAGAGGCCTTTAAGCTCCCTGTGCAGTCAGGAATAATGAATCAACAATAAGAAAATGAAAAGCAGAATTGGTGCAGCAACCAGATTGCTTAGGGCAAGATGGGGCACAGCCCCAAGACAACTGTCCAGATCAATCAGACCAGGCATGACTTGATTTGGGGCAGGAATTATCTGGAAAATTGTCTCAGCTGTTCACTTCATGTGCAGAGCTTTCTCAGTAAGCCTTTGTTATAAACACTTTTTAAAACCTCCCAGCCTGTCACCAAGATTGGGGGTTTTGATGCTACACACACTCGGAAGTGTTGTGAGAATTCCATATTTTTAAAAAATGCATGAAGTGCACTGGATTAAATTAATTGGAGGAAGACAATGCCTCTCTCAAAGAAAGTGAAACTGGTTATGAAACCAACATTGTCCCAAATACCCATCATGTGCCAGGCATCAAACCAGTGCTCGCTCTCTCTTTTTTTTTTTTTTTTTTGGTACTGGGGATGAAATCCAAGGTTACATCCCTAACACTTTTTCAATTTTTATTTTGAGATAGGTCTTGCAAGGTCACCAGTTGCCCAGGCTGGCCTCAAACTCTGGATCCTCTTGCCTCAGCCTCTTGGGGTTGGGGGTTACAGGCAAGGACCACCACACCAGGCACCACAGCTCCTGTTGCATTATTTCATTCAATCCTTAGAATCACTTTACAAGATCAGCTTGACTACTTTAAAGTACTTCGGGAATGAGCTAAGACCTGGAGATGTTAAAAACAAAACAAACAAACCGAAAAAACCTTACCCCAGAATCCCAGTTAGAAAATAGAAGAACTAGGATTTGAAGGCCAGAGTCTTTCCACTGCATGTTGCATTTTTAGCTCTTGTTTCCTTACCAAAGGTTACTGTTTTAAACATAGAAATCTCAAGGAGGAATAGGATATAATCAGCATTTCCTTTTATGTAGTGACAATATAAGACACTGAAAGTTTTTTTTAACTTTTGACAGTGCTGGTGTTGAACCCAGGGTCTTATACATACTAGACAAGTGCTCTACCACAGACTATGCCTCAGCCTTTTGTTTATTTACTTATTTTTAAATAAGTTATGGCTAAGTTGCCTAGGCTGGCATTGAGTTTTTGATCCTTCTGACTCAGCCTCCTGAACAGGTGGGATTATAGGCATGCACCACTGTACCTAGAAAAGTCTTTTCCTAACTGTAAGAAGAGCAGACCCCATGTGTCCTAATGGTCACCATTAAGGGTCTTTCTGATAGACCTTATTTTCCTTAAATCAAAAGACAGATTCATTCACACTGTGAGAAACTGCAGCCCTATCTTTTCTATTAAAGGACATGAACAGGAGAGGCTCCATCCGAGACTCTAGAATACCCTCTGAACTCCTCCCGAACACACTGACATTAGAGGAAGTGTGTGCTCAGTTCAAATTCTGGAGACATCTGACAGACCGAGGTAGCTTAGGACCTTCTGTCCTCTCCACTTCTGCTCCTCCTTCCTCTCAGCAATCCTTCTCCATAAACTCCCCAACTGCAATGGAGCTGGAGCAGTGGAATGTGAGCTTTTGGATTCGACCAGTGAGTTCAAGGGATAGCTGCTTCCTCTGGGTGAGGGATTAACCCCTATTTCCCCTACAGCTTGAGTGCTGCTACCTCGCATCTGGGAGCATCATACCCTTCTGCAGAAGCAAAGTTTAAACTTGGCCTGGCCAAGTTCTTGTGCTCTCTGTCTGAGTGCATCCATTCTGGCACCGACAATTTGAGTCTGAGGACTCTTTTTTTTTTTTTTTTTTTTTGGTACCAGGAATCAAACTCAGGTTCAAACCCAGGCAGGCGCTCATGCCACTGAGCTATATCCCCTGCCCTTTGAGGGCTCATTTCTAACACTACTGCACTGCAGAGAAGACAGTTTGTCTGGGGCACCCTGCCAAGGTCTTACCTGGAGGAGTCAGGTGTCCCAGCAATCTTGCTTCTCTGTGACTAACTTTGCCTGTCTGGAAAGAAGTTCCCACTGTCATTTTCTGACCAGGAACTCTTCTCTGAGGCAGGCTGGGGATGTTCACAGGATGCCTTGTCCCTAGCCCTTATTTGAGGAACTCAGTCTTTTGTGGTTCTCTACCATACCCTCTTCAGCTCTCCTCCCTCCTGAGCTACTGGCTACTTATCCTGGTCCCAGGGCCTCTCCCTCCCAGGGCTTGGGTGGAAGACAGAGCCCAGTTAAAGCGCAGTGGGGAAGGGTGAACATGAACCTGTTCTCAGAGGATTCTTCAGAATAGTAAGGGAGGGGGAAAGCTGTCTGTATTCTGGTGCATGTGAAGAGTGTTCCCCAAAACCCATCTCTCTCCAGACCACTGCTGTGTGGAGAAAGAGGACCCTTTGTGTGCTTCCATGGAGACTGTATGGATGGAGCCAGGGCACTGCAGCCCACAGTGGGAGTGACGCTGCTTTGGAGAGGTGGGTGGGGAGGACTTGGGTGGGGATGAGAAAAGAATGAAGGTTTAGAAGTGAAGATCTCATTTTTAAAGGACAACACTTTTATCAAGAAGGAGAAGAGGAAAACGAAGAAGGCTACAGTGTTGCTCAGTGTAGAGAATTTGCCTAATATCCATGAGTTCTGGGTTCCATCCCAAGCACCAAAAAGAGAAGAAACAGAAAGAGAAGGAGAAGAGAAGGGAAGAGGATGAAGAGGACCCTCTTGACTAAGAAGATGTCTAAAGTCCTTCAGGGTGAACTCTGACCGAGCACCCGTCAGATCTACATAACCTACACAAGGCTATGCAGACAGAACAGGAGATAGTGTTCCTTCTAGTCCTTAGCAGCTTCATCTGTAAAAGGGGAAAAAGAAAAATCTATTTGGCAGGTGTGATGGTGCATCCCTGTAGTCCCAGCGTGCTGGGAGGCTGAGGCAGGAAGCTGTAAGTTCCAGCCCAGTATGGGTAACTTAGTGGGACCCTACTTCAAAGAAAAAAAACAGGTTAGACAGTTCTGGGGTTGTAGCTCATTTTGAAGACACTGGATTCAGTCCCCAGCATCTCCCCCCATGCACTTGTCTGAAGACAAATTTCCAATCTCATTCTGGAAGGGCTTACTCTCACTGAGCTCCCACAGCTGCCTTCAAGCAGGAGCCACCTGCTTCTCCAAAAAGCCTCCTCAGACAAAATGTGCTGCCTCTTCCAGGCCCACTTGACTCCCAGTGGTGCTGACAGTGCCCTACTCTCTTGGCACATGCCTGCCTCCCAGGACCCACACTGGCATGAGTACCAGGAGCTTCAAGTCTGTGAGATGTTCAGAGGAGCCAGCACCAGGCTACTCGCCAGCCTAAATACTTGTCCTGCAGCTCAGCAGACACCAAGCCAGCTGAAGGCAGGCAGGCACATGCCCAGGTGGGCAGTGGGTGCTGCAAGGCTGGGCCATATGCAGGAGATAACCCCACCCAGGCAGAGTGTGGTACCTGCCAGGTGTGGAAGCCATACTGGGGTATAAGGTTGGGCCCCAGAGCAGGGTGGTGCCCAGGAGGCCTCTGCAGTCCACATGCACCCCAAACTCATCGCTCTGGGCAAGTCCACCCTCCCTGGGCTGCTTTGGCTGGGACTCCACACCACTTCCAACCCTGGTGACGAGGGGCTATATTTGCTCTGTGTCCTGGGAAAGTCACCCAGCCAGCCACACCTGGATAGACAATTAATTACTCAGGGTAGAAATTGGAGCCAACTCTGATAGGTGTGGAACACAATCCTCAACTTTAGAATTTACAGACTAAACTAACAGTGATGCATATCAGCCTTCCTTTGTGGACAGCAGGATTTCATGGATGTTTGTGGAGAAGTGCTAGGAAGGATTGTTAAAGGGAAGAAGCAAACCCCTTTTTCTACGTCATTGTTTCTGTTGTGAGCTGCTGGCATGAAGGCTCAAGCAGCGGTCTTGAACGATGACAGCGGGATGATCAGTTCTGAGACTAGTCGTCCGGATGGGAGCAAGCTGGTCTCTGATGAGCTAGGAACTCCCTGGTACTCCTAAAGAAGAGATAATGATGAAGGGAAAGGAGTGCTTGGGTGGAATTGTTCGTAAGAGGAAGCCACACAGCTTCCTGCATTACAGACATGCGTTCATTGGCTGTGTTTACCAAGCAGCTATTGTGCTCAAGGCAGAGAGGATGCAAGGATGATCAGACATAAACTCTGAGCTCATGCAGTTTATAACAATTAGTGGGGAAAGAAAGAGGTGGGCTTGGCTGGGCACATGACAGAGAGTGAGGGTTCCTGGAGGGAGGCTGGCTGGGCATTGTGGGTCTGAGAGGACCCTGCAGGTGTGTTCAGGGAAGCTGTGTCTGTGGTCCTGCAGGAAGAGAAGATTTGGACATGACTCTTGCAGGTTCCCACTTTCTCTTTGAAGCTTAATGGCTAACCACTCTTCCCACTGATGTGGGCGTTAGTGTGTGCTCTACAGCGTTCAAGTGGCTTAGAGATGTTTGGTGGCCTGAATTGAAAGGATGGAGACAAGATAGTAGTCTGGGTCTCAGGAAGACAGACAGGTGTGAGTCGCAATGCTACCACATGTTAGCTCAGTTCCCTGAGGGCCTCAGTGTTGGAGTCCTTCACAGCCACCTCCTCCTCCATCACTCTGTTCCATAGCCCTCTGAGGATGTCACGATACAGAGGTGGCTCTAAGCACAGGGACATGGGAAATACACAGGCAGACGGGTATACCTGTAGTGGAGTTTGTTTGGTGATCAGATCAAATGGAAGCCTGGGGATGGCAGGAAACTGAGGTCAGGCAGTTGAGGTGTACAAGACCCAAACCCCAAGGAGGCCCTGCTGCTCTAGGCCTTCTGGTGAGTAGATGTATTGACTGGTAGGGGTATGGTTCCCATCATTCCACTTTTTCTCCATCTCTTTCCCTTTGAGGTTAACACAATGTATATCCACCATGATTTACTATCACCGTGACCAGAGCATACCCTTAAATATTTAGACTGCATACGCAGCCACAAACATGCTTGAGCTTTTTCATTGTCGTTAGTTTGTGAATACACTGGAGGCAGAGGGATGGGATGGAGAGGTGATCAGTAAGGAAAACAGACATGCTCTGGCCTCCCTTTGCAAGCATAAGGAGAAGATGAACAAAGACTACAATTTGTGAGGCCTTTGCCGGCTGGAGAAGAATATGTCTGGAGAGGAAGGAGCATTTTACTGTTCTTCTTTAAGACCTTGGCCTGGAAACAGGAAGTTCGTTTGGGCCACGTTACCTGTCCAGGCCACTTGCTATCTACCTTGTGGCGCAATCTGCTGTTTGTCGTAGCACAGCCAGTTGCCATGGAGATGGTGATGTGAACACATCAGCCTCTGGCTGCAGAAAAAGAACACTGTGCTGAGATAGGGCCCCAGGAACAAATCCACACATTCCAGAGCAACAGGTGAGCTCCAGAGAAGCCAGGTCTTTGGTGTCTACTGAAATACTTTACCATTAAACAAACACTGGAGTATACATAAACATCCGTCGAAAAGCGCAATGTGGAGCTCAGGCTTCCAGGGCTGGCCGTGGTCCCTGCATCTGATGCCCTGTGTGGGTGGGGACACTGGCTTCTCTCTGTGTCCTAGGTGAGCTGGCTCAGCTCCTGGCTCTTGCTCTCAAACTGGCGTCGTAGTGGGATTAAGGAGAGGGGCACAATTGGAAAGCAGAAGGAAGTGTCTCATTGCACTGTGGCACCAAACAGAGGTGGGCAGGACACATGTTTACCCTACCAGGCCTCACAGAAATCACCTCAAACCACCTCATCTCCCATCATCTCGTCACGCAGATGCAGGAGAAGTCTAGGTGACATTTCAGCTCTTGGACTGTGTCTTCTTTTATTTTTTGTTGTTTTTTGTTTTCTTGAGACAGGGTCTTGCTATGTAATGCACGCTGCCTTGAACTCATTTATGTAGCACAGGCTGGCCTCAAACTTATGACGATCCTCCTGCCTTAGCCTCCCGAGTGCTGGGCCCTCCGAGTGCTGGGCCCCCGGAGTGCTGGGATTACAGGAGTGAGCCAGTTTAGGCTGTGTCTTAAGGGCAAATCCAGCCATTCTGGGGAAATTTGGCAGGTGAAGTAGTTGGTGGAGCCTTTTCATTTGATTACACTGTGTTTCCTTGTGCCATTAGATATTTGCTCCGGCAGATGCATTGCAGGACACACTCTGTATGCTTCCTAACAGCTTGCATTAATGTGGGGATTAAGCATCTCCTACAAGCCCAGATCTCTGATAACCCATTCTAAATGTCCAGCTCTCTTCCTGGAACACACAGCATGGATGTACCAACACAAACATTTTGGTTTATAGATAATGGGTGTTCCATTGCTACTTAATGAATTAATTGGTGTTGACATTAATGAGCTGGTTACAATGTTGTGTGCTCATGCACATTAGCGCAGATGGATATTTAATCCTAACACTTGGGAGCTGGAAGGGATCAATTCATTAACTCGAGCACCTTATTCTACACACAGTGAACTTGAGGCTCTGGGAGAAGAAACTTGTTCCAAGCTACAGGTGATGAGGCTCTAAGACATGGGTTTCTAGTCAGATGCTGTCCTTTGCATTTTTTTCTGTACCCCACTTCCCTCCATGCTCCGGTGGAGGGAGGCCAAGTCACTCTTAAAATCATGGGGCACGCTGTTGATACATCTCTCCCCTTCTGTGCCACTCACTGCCCTTCCCTGGGGACTGGAGCCAACACAGCATCCAAAGAGGGTCAGGAGGTCCAGGGAGGCAGCCTGGCCTTTCCTCTCAACATTTCTTACCCTAGAAGGAAAACAGGGACTACCTGCAGCCAGAAGCCTGACTGTTAGTTTCTGCCCAGAGATGTACTAGAGGCAAAACCTTTGGCCGCATCACTTCTATTCCTTGGGCCTCTGTTTTTCCACTTATAAAAGAGGAATAATAGTTCCAGCTGTGATGCATCCCAGGGTGGTGGGGATTGAAAGAGATAATGTGGGTGTGAAACCTTCTTACCTAGGAAATGGGACCCAACAAGGCGCAACCATATAATGATCATTAATATTTTCAGAATTTTTCACCTGGGAGGAATAATACAGTACAAATTTGACTTCAGGTTTCTAAAACCTCTTTAAGGCAGGGCTTTGACCCAGCCAGCACGGCCATGCTGACTGCATGCATCTGCACCTGGCTTCCCTTTTGCGGGCTGCACCTTGCCTTCTGGCTCTTCCTGGTCACCCTGAAGCCGGTGCCTCTGGAAGCGATCCTGCAGGCTCCCAGTGTTGACTGCAGTGAAGGTAGTCTGTATTCAGTACCAGGGAGAGGGGAGTCTTTTTTATCCTTGAGGGTAGCAGGCAGCTTGTTTTGTAGCCTCTATCCCTTTAAGTTTCTTCCAGGCTTAGCCTACATAGGGTTGTAATTATTTGCAGTGTTAGAGTAAAATGAGCCCTAACCACGAAACAGCCTCCTCTGCATCTCAGAGAGGCAAGACTGATGACTTCCTCCTCCTCTGTTCTTCCTTCAGCTCTGAGATAGGGCGAGCTTACAGCTAGAGCTCATCTCTCAGCCCAGCAACCTCGGAGTGACTGATGGGGGCTGCGGGATCCACCATCCCTGGGCCTGTTCCAGTCCTTCAGACTGAACTTTCTGCCTTTTCCTCTCAACATTTCTTGGTGAAGTGGGGGAACCTTGTTCATTTCCACAAGTACCTGGTCTTCATCCACAGAAGTAGAGCGTCTGGACCGGGATCACTGGCTGTGGAACCAGTGCATTGTATGAGTGGTGGGTGACAGCATTTCCTCTTCCACCAGTGTCCACGCATTGGTTTCATCACAAACCCACTGGGTACCCCCACAGTGCCTGACACAGAAGCAGCATATGTTAGTTATTTTTTCAATACTGCAATCTCCTTTTTCTTCCTGATGCCTCCTTCATGCTCTCATCAATACTCTGAACCACAGTCTGCCTTGCCCTCCCTGATCTCACTGTGCACATATCTGACTTTCTGGAGTTAGCTTTGTCTTATGGGTCCAGCTTTCTGGCACTTTCTCTTGTTAATTTGTTGACCCTAGGCCCACAGAAGTGCTCAGTGTCAGATTTAGAAGTGGCCAAGCACTGGGCGTGGTAGTACACGCCTTTAATCCCAGCGCTCGGGAGGCTGAGGCAGGAGGATCATTGCGAGTTTGAGACCAGCCTAGGCCACAAAGTGAGCTCAAGGCCAGCCTGAACTGCACAGCAAGACCCTGTCTCAAAAAGACAAAAAAAAAAAAAAAAAGAAGTGGCCAACTAGCTAATCCGATTCTCTTCTTTATTATATGAAATCAGTGAAGTCCAGGAAAACTCAGGGGTGAAGGTTGCCCCCAAAGCCCCTGAAACACTAGTTTATTCTCCCTAGTAGAAAAAGGTTTTGAAGCAAGGGGTACAGGACAGACAGCTTCATCAGGTGCTGAGACAGTGAAGGGTAGGGGGTGGCAGTACACCCTGTGGAATCAAGGCAGGTTAATTATCACTGGACAGTTTACCCTCACCGAGAGCGCAGCACTTGACAGCTACTTCTTTGTACCCGTGCACATCCGAGCAGAGGCCCACAGTCACTGGCCCAGTTCTTGTCTTTGGCTGCTCCCCCACCTGGAAAGATCCCAGGTCTCAGCGAGGCTGCCCCTCATCCCTATGATTAGGTATGGTGCCTGCCAGGAGATAAAGAGAGGTCAGAGGCCCGGAGATAGAAAGGGAAAGAGGCGGTATCTTCTTTTCCCAGAAAACAATCCCTACCATCTCTGAGTGTTATTAAGACAGTTTTAACATGTAGAATTCAAGTTCCTTCCAGTACACAGTGGGTTTGCCACATTGGCAAAGGGGGCTCTGGAGTCAAGGACTCTGACCTCTGCTGTCCGTCATGGAAATCTAGGAACTGATCCAAGGCGGGCAGTCATCCTGTTCTGATAGGATCAACAGGAGACAACCTGGAAGAGAAGGAATAGAAATGTATGTGTGTTTGTGTGTGCATGTGCATGGGTGTTTGTGTTATGTGTGTGCTTTTATTAGTTGATAGTAAGGTAACCTTTTTAAAATCATGCACACCTTTGTTAATTGGTAAAGGCATCACTGCCCTCTACTGGCAATGGCTTCACCATTTGCAGTGTCAGAAACCTAGAGGTTTCATTGCTTCAGGTAAATCCCTTGAATACTTGGTGCAGAAAGCAAAGTGCATTTTCTAGGTTCAGAGTGCTTGTTCCCTCATCCATTCACGGAGGGCTGACTGAAATGAGCAAACTGTGGATCCTTTGCTCTCAGGGAAGGCCCTGCTGTGCAGCCGTGCATTTAAAGAGTGGGAAGGAAACTCCACAAGCATCATCAGTGTCCCCACATCCAAGTTTAATACCAAGTCCCAAAACCCTGACCCCCAGGCACAGCTTCCAATCTGCCACTGTACCCCTCGCCCAGAGTGCCCAGATACAGCCTTGGGGCTCCTTCTCCCTCCCAGGGAACACGTGGAAGCAAATCATTTCAGAGTCTTAAAGGTCAGTTGAAATTTGCACACGTTAGAGAATGAGATTTGAGGGCAGATGAGAAACCCATTCCTATGGCTTTCGCAGGGTCATGAAGTCCTTCATTCTGGAAGCTGTGTCTCCCACCTCCGGCCTCGGACTCACGTCCTGGCTGTGGGGGACTTGGCAGAGGCTCTGAAACCTCCCCTTCACCCAGGCTCTGCATGTTATTTTCAAGCTTTGTTCACCCTGGAGTTATTCCAGGCAATTTAAATAAGCATGATTCCATCCAAAGCTTCTGACCCTGGTGTTTCTTCTTCAGCTATTCCGTAATCAAATTAGGCAAAGTATGTATACCTCCTCTCTCCCCCTACCCCCCCGGCAACATTTTTTTGGACTGGGTAATGTAATTCACATGGTTCAAAAATCGAAACAATAAGAAAACTTCAAGTGAATTTCAACCCACCATTTAATCTATCTACCCTCTTCACCTTGTGCCTCTTTGCTCCGAAGAGAATAATCACTGCCATCATTTCCTGCATAGTCTTTCAGGAGGTATGCAAATACAAGCCCATGTAAACATGCGTCATTGTTGGCCTTTTCTTTAGGCAAAAGGAAGCATATTTTATATACCATTTTGAATCTGCACCCTCTACACATCATAGTATACTTGGAGGACTTTCCATAACAATTGACTTTTTAAACTTTCTTATTTGTTTTTATAGCTATTAATATTCCACTGTGTGATAGTATTGAGGGTTTATTTAACCAATGTCTTATTGATGGAGACTAGGTTTGTTTAGAATAAGTCCTCTGGAGAAATATTAGGGAAATATTCCTACCCTTTCTTCTTCCCAACTTTAGCCCTATTTAATACCTAGTACCATATAAGATAGTGTATCTGGGCAGAAGTGCAGCTCAGTGGTAGAGCATGTGCTTAGCATGCATGAGGAGATGTTCCATCCCCAGCACTGAAAACGCAAAGTGGTCCTGAACCGTTGAAGGTTTGCTTACTAGACACATGCCACAGCTACTCTTGGTAACTCGCTTACTAGAGGATCTCATACACACTGAAGATCTCTGTGAGTGTCCCTTGGGGCAGTAGAATGCAGGAAAGAACTCTCAAGGCCATAGGCAGAGGGCTGGGCCTTAGGATAGCCTTTGTTCAGAACACTGGGCCTTTCTGTTCAGCTTGAGAGCTGATCTGGTCAGGACAATTTCTGCTCTACAACTTCTCTGAAGGCAATGACAGGACTTCCTGGGATGATGAATCAAGACAGTGACCTTGATGTGGAGCTGGAAGCCATCTGCAAGTGACTGGAGCTGTGTGCCGTTTGATGAGTACATGAGCCCCAGTAGTGAAGGACCACCAGAAATGAGGGTGGAGGCTTACTTTCTATTCCAGAGAATAAAGGAATCCATGATTGGTCATGAGATTAAATGAAGTGTAATAGACAGCCTTGTGACTTTCTGAAGCTGTAGAATAGCACCTAGCCCTGTGCTTGCCCTCTCTATACAATGTCACTCTCCATTCAAGGTCCCTGGCGGTTACACCAGTGGTTTGCAGCCTGTGAGGCAAATGGCCAGGGAAGAGATTGACTTTTTGAATAACCATGGTGATAACCATGGTGTACTTGTCTCTGCATTTTTATTGTACTGCAGGATGGCCTAAGCCTGTTTGCCTCTGCAAATGCTAAACCAGATGATCAGAGAAGTGATGGTGTCCACTGGTTTGAGCCTACATTTTTCATAAAAGAAGACTGAGTTTTGATGGACCTGTTGCTCTGTAATAATCTACCCCAAACTTAGTGGCTTAAAGCAGCAATAATTTATGATTTTTTACAATTCTGTGGGGGCCAAGAACTTGGGAAGAACTCAGCTAGACACCTTTTATGACTGTTTTTATCTAGGCTCATTTGTTTGCCTATATTCTGCTAGTAACTCAACCAACCTGAGACATTCCAGAAGGTTTTAAGAATGTGGCTGATGCCTTGGTGCTCAACCTTCCATGGTGCCTCGCCAGGTGGCTACCTGGGGCTTCCTGGTGGCACTGAGGGCTTAGGCTAGCTGGGGTTCCTACACTCCAGCTGGCTTCCAAAGAGGGAAGTGGTTGTAGCTCAGTTTTAGAGCACTTACCTAGCATGCATGAAGTCCTGGGTTCAGTCTCCATCCAGCACTGGGTGAGAGAAGGAGAGAAGTAGAAAAAGAGAAGGAGAGGGAGAGGGAGAGGGAGAGAGAGAAACAAGACCCACTTTATTCTGAACTTGGCCTGCAAATCCCAGAATGTTACATCTGTCAAATTCTAGGGTCAAATGTAGTGACAGGCCAGCCAAAAATCATGGCAAGGGAACTCAGCTCTGCCTCTTTTTGATCCAAGGAATGTATGCAAGTCCTGGGAGGCAAAGAATTGTTGGGGCCGACACTGGAGGCTCACTACCACACACAGTGACCTGAGAACTGTGGTCAGTAGATGCCTATGGAATTGGAGACATTTTGAACAAGCCCCATGGGTTGTTGATGTGTCTGCAATTGAGGTTTTATTTATGCATCAGTGATTGAGTGTTTAAAAAGCTTTTTCTCTCCACCGGAAAACCACTCCTCTCAATGACCATGCAAAGGCGGGGGAAACCCTGAGCATGTTTGCTGCAGGCTGTAGCAGGAGAGAAGGGCACCTCTTGTGGGGGAGGAGGGGCTTGCTTGGAAATGTAGGGGAGGTGGCTGTGTGCCTTCAGGGATGCCTTGAGCCACCTGCTGCTATACCAGGCTCAGAAGGGGAAGTTTATTGTCAACTTTTTCCTTTTCTTCCTCCACAGCAAAGCTCAGTTAGTCCAAACATCCTTTCCTAGGGAACCCAGACTTAGAATTCTCCTTGGCACAGAAGTGAGGTGGACAGTGCAAATGGATCTGAAGGATACATGAAATGAAACACATTTGCTAACACAGGCAATCAAGGCAGAAAGACCGATGACTTTTCCAAGCAAATAAAGAGGAGGTAATCACTCACCCTCCTGTTTCATAACCAGTGTAGTGAGACAGGAAAGAAGGAAAACTCAACAAACACGGTGCTTGTGTAATAGTCTAGGACGTAGAATTAGAGCCAAAGATTCCCACAGGTGGTCAAGATGGCTTGGAGTTTTTGTTTTTGTGACTACAATTTGCCTTTGACGGACAAGACTCAGAGGGAGGTCAACAGAATTCAGGTGCCCAGGGACCCAGGTGCCCATCATATGGTCTTCTATCTTTGACACCAGCAGTAACCAAAGACTGGTGCTGCTCCCCTATCTGTTATCCTGTGGGCCTGGGTATCCACCAAGGTCCATGTCCATCCCTTGATCTCTCTCCGGTCATTGCCTCTCTCCTTGTTGGACTTAAGCCTTATGCTAGTGCCTTTGCCAGCAAGGCTTAGCCGCTGTCAAATCTTGGCTACAACAAACCCTGAACCTCTGCTCCCCCACCCTGGGGGTCTGGTTAGGGTTCTGCAAGGAGTTTTAAAATCCTCAAAGATATTAATCAGAACTTCCAAATCCCTGAAAAAGTGGAAAACACAAGTTGATTTGGTCTCTTGAGCAAATCCAGATGGAGCGGAATCCTACTGGATGACCAGATTGTGTAAGGGGGAGAGGGACAAGGGGACAAAGAAAGAAAAAAGCCGAGAGAGATATCAAGAGGGGGCTGTAGGGAGCCCAGAGACTTGAAAGACAGGCTTCTTGCTGCTCCCCAGTCCTGGCCACTGCTGAGAGGCCAAGGGTACGGGAGCCCTATGAATAGGGCTGGGCGGCCTCTGCTTTCCCTGAGAAAACTCCCAGGGCTCAGTGGGGTGGGGAAGACAACAGGGCCGAGCTGTGGGGGAGCCTCTGAGGGCTGTGACACTGACGCTGTCTCCAAGGCCTGCTGGGGCCGGGACAGGCATCCGACACGGTCTCCTCAGCAGGGCCTCCGCAGCCCAGCCCCGGAGCAGCCCGGGCCCCAGCCCCAGCCATGTAGCCCTGCTCCGAATTTCACACCATGTCTAATCCAATCACCAGCAGATTGCAGACTCTCTGCCTACCTCCCAGATCGAGAATTCTTGGCTAGCTCGGGTGATAGGCCCCTTCCCAGCCCAGCCGGCTGTCCTCCTGTTCATCCATGTAAGCCATTCTGCAAGCGCCCCCTCTACCCCACCTCCCCTTCTGGGCCCATGGAGTTAATCCTGTTTGCCCAGTCTGTCAATTTAAACAGCTTTAAATATGCCTCACCAGGTCTGGGTGGCAGAACCCTGATGGTCAAAAACAGAGGGTTTGTATCAAAGGAGGTTGGAGTAATGGGGGCCACAAGGGTGTCATTCAAAGGCACAAAAACAACCCCTTGTTAGAAAACAAAAACAGCAATCCAAGTGAATCATGCACACTTGGAGATAAATCATTGCCACCCAACAAAATGGAGTTCCCTGTCTCAAGTCCAAAGGCAGCTTGCAGGTGGAGCTATGTGGGGCAGTGCTAAGTGCACAGGAAGGGCTCCTCCAGTGGGGGCCACGTTGAGTGAGTGAATATTAGGGCCCAACACTTCCACCGCCCTCAAGGTCGTGGCTGGCTGGGATAACTACGTGGCTGAGCCCTGATGGGCTCTGGGATGTGTGTGTTGTTTGGGGACAGACTCATCCAGCTCGCTACATGGTCCTACTCTGGTCTGAACTCCTGCCCTGGAGCTTACAGTGAGGAATGGAACATAAACCTAGCCCAGTGCACATCAAACTTGAATGTGCAAATGCATCACCTGGCCATCTTGGTAAAACCGCAGGATCTGCTGCCCTGGGACTGGGGTAGGACCAGGAATTCTGCATTTCTGTTGAGTCCCCAGGAGACACTAATGCTTCTGGTCCATGGACCACACTCTGAGCAGAAGGGTTTCAAACAGAGCTAAGGGCTTAGCCTTGGAAGCAGTTGTCTTGGAGCTGATTTCCATTCCACCTGGTCTTCCTTCAGCTCCTTGCCTTTCCTGTTCCCTTCTACCTATGGAATGAGACAAGAGACAGTGGTCTTGTGTTAAAGCATAATAATATTCAGAGCAGATCTCAGAAAGGTGCGCTCTCAGTTGTTCCACTCCTGGCACTGCCAGTCACTAGAGTAGTGTGAGTGAGTAGAGTCTCTACAGAGCAAAAAGTGAAAACTCACCCAGAGGCGGAGAATAGATGAAATGACCCTAAGGGGACCCTCCCAGCTACAGACTTTGTTATCCCAAGTCATGACCTTGGCGTTGATAAGGGAAAGGCATCTGTCCTCCCTCTGTCTGGGTAGTGGAGTGACCCAGGTTGCAGACTGGGGATTAGTATCTGCAGAGACCTTTGGTTACAAGTGAAGCTGTGGGCCTTGGGAAGTACAGGACAGAAAGGCCTGCACTGGTTTTCTAAGTTTTGTTTTGACTTCTAGAAAGAGGGGCAGTCCCCTTGCCCCATAATTGCTAGAAAACAGAGGCCGCTAGCCACAGAGGTTTGCCTTTTAACATACCGCCTCCCTTTACATCTTTTCCAAGTCTGCCCAGTCCCCCACCTCATCATCTCTTCCCAAGGACAAGGCCAATCCAGTCCCAACTGATTGAAAATTCTCTAAAGTTGGAGTCCTTGCTGTAGAAGGTGAAAGGCAAGGTTTTGACATGAATGACAGTGTGCAATACCGTGGAAGAAGCAGGACAGTTTCTAGGACAGACCAGGTGGCTGACACTCCAGGAAGTGACCTTCGGCAGGATAGCATGTGGAGGAGGTGACAATACCACTACTCAGTTCAAGGAAGCACTATATGGGCGAATCTGAACCATAGCAGCTGAGTGGAAGTGGATCGCTGGAGGAGAGGCTGGGGAGGAGGAGGCAGGGAGGTTAGTCCAACCAGGCCACAAGAAGGAAAAGGAGGCAGGTGAGAAGTGGGTGGGACTCAGAGCACCAGGCCAGATCTTCACTTCTTCACCTGGAGTTTCATCTCAGCCACACACAACCCTCCTTTCAAAGCAAGCCAAGTGCAGAATTCAAGGAATGCTCGCTCCTGGGCTTCTGCATGGAGCCCTCACGCGTCTCACCCTCTGAGTCCTGGGAGGTCATCCAAGAGGAGAAGAAAAACAGCTGTCAACCCAGAAGGAAGCAGAGGGCTTGCATGCTCTCCACACTCTCACTCTTTCTCTGCTTCTCCAGACATTGACCGAATCCCTGCTGATGACCAGGCCTTGAGCTGGAGTTGATAAAACAACTGTAAGTTATGCTCCCCATCCCTGTGAGCTCTCTGCCTGCTAGGATAAAAACAGCTACCTCAAAGATGGCCTTAAAAACCAAGATGCTAAGCCAGGTGGTAGTTCACTGGCACCCTTTAAACTTTTTGGTCTCAAGTACCTTATAATAAAAATAAAAATAAAATGTAACAGCTTAGGAGTTCACAGGGAAATCTGGAGAGAGCAAGCAGAAGTTTCTATGAGAAAAGGAGCAAGCAGCCTGCATCCATGAGTCAGGAGCGGCCTGGCATCACTGAAAGGGCTGAGTGAGCAGGGTCACTCCATCTGAAGGAAATGAGAGGCTACACGTGCTTGCTCTTTGCTATCATTTTCTCTTAAAGTTCCTGCTTTTTTGTGTCATATTTAAGAATTTTTTGCTAGACACAAGATACTCATGTTTTCCAGAAGTTTTATAGGTTTAGTGTTTATGTTTTAAGTTAATTTTTGTATTTGATGTGAAGTGTATTTGTCAAGGTTCTTTTCTTTTGTTTCATATAGCTAACTAAAATCTCCAGAGGAGCCATTCACTAAAAATTTACTTTCTCGATTAAATTGGCTTGGTATTGTCAATAATCGACTGATCATCCATGAATGAGTCAACTTTTGCATTTCTAGTTGAAGTCTATGTTTGCAGAGAATATACTTAGTATGATCTGAATCCTTTTACATTTACCAAGACTTATTTTATGGGCTTAGGTTAACTCATTGGTTACATGTTTGAGGCCTTGCTTGGGTTTGGTTCTCAGTCATACACACACACATATGCTCTCACATAAGCATGCATGCACACAGGCTTATTTTGTTAGCACAGAATATAATCTCTCCAGAACATGTTGTAAGCATACTTGAAAATGTATGGTCTTTTAAAAATATTTTTAAATTTTTTGTTTTTTTTCCAGTACCAGGAATCAAACTCATGACCTTGCACTTGCCAGGCAGGTGCTGTGCTGCTGAGCTAAATCCCCAGCCCTGAAAATGTATGTTTTACTGTTGTAGGGAATAGTGTTCTACAAATTTCAAGTATGTTGAGTTATTTGATAGGATTTTCAAGTCTTCTATATCCTTTTTGTCTCTGTTCTGCCAACCACCGACAGAGGAGTATTGACACTCTAGTCTATAATTGCATAAAGAAAGCTGGAGCAGCTATATTATTACCAAAGCAAGCAGACTTGTGAGCAAAGAATATTACCAGGACATTTAATAATGACAAAGATATTAATTCTGCAAGAGGACATAGCAATCCTGGACATTTATACACCTACTAACAAAACCTCAAAATACATGAAGCAAAGATCAAGTGAACAACCAAGCAAGTGGAAAAATCCACCAGTGCAATGCATTCAAAACATGTACTAAGACAGACTGTGTTTTGTGTCATGAAATAATATCCAGCAGTCAACACTGTTAAATTCATAGTCAAATAAAAATTATCAGCCACTAAAACACCCATAAGAGAAGAAAGATGAATCAATAGAGGTCCTGAAATAACAAAGATGACAGAATTAGCATGAGGACTACTACTATTGCAGTCACATTTTTTTTTCTTTTGCAGAGAGCTGGGGATGGAACCCAGAATCTCACACATGTTGAGCATGTGGCCTGCCACTGAGCTACCCCCAACCCCTACTTCTCAGTTTTCTGAGTACTGTACCATTGGCCCATGGACTAGGAACTTTTTGCTCTTGTGGGAATGGGACTATGGAATATCAGCAGCCCTGTGGGCACAGGGGCTTCCCTTGCTCCTTTCCAGTAGCACTGGGCAGGGTTACTGAGCACACACACCCTCCTCAGAATCCAGCAGAGGATGCTCAGGAGTCCTGAAGATGACTGCTGCTCACTCTGTCTGTGCAGCTTTCTTCTCTAATACTGTACTTGTACCCTCCCAGGCCCAGATCCCTTCCCTCAGCTCAGCAAGACTACAGGTGCCGCTTACATATCTCTCCTGGCACTACCCCTTGAAACTCTTTCTAGGCTGGAAGTTGCAGAAACCATAACACACAGTTATTTCCCTTCTCTTCTTGATCTGGTGGGTCACTGCCCTGTGTTATCTGATGTCAAATTATTTGACACATTTTTGTTCTCTTTCTCCCTCCCTTCCTTCTTTCCTTCCTTCCTTCTTTCCTTCCTTCCATCCTCCCTCCCTCCACCCCACCCTCTCTCTCTCCTCTTTTGTTTTTCTTTTTCTTTCTTTCTTTCTTTCTTTCTTTCTTTCTTTCTTTCTTTCTTTCTTTCTTTCTTTCTCTTTCTCTCTCTCTGTCTGTCTCTCTCTCTGTCTGTCTGTCTCTCTCTTTCTTCTTTTGGGTCCAATTTAAATATGGTCCCTGCTTCCATATTTTGGCCAGATGTTAAAATTCTAAATTACTTTTCTAGTTTTTGGTGTTCTTATCTGTAATATGAGATTGTTTTATGGCATTTCTATTATTCCATGTCATCACTGGAAAGCTGTTAGCTTTCCCATAATTTCTTCTTGAATGAATTGCTAATTAGTAGGCTCTCAGAACATGCTTTGTTCTATATTGAACTAAAACTTTTACCTTTCTCCACTCAGAGGGGGATTTCTCAGTATTTTTTGGCAGTCATCCTCTGGATTCCCATTCTAGACCTTTGTACATGGTCGCTAGGTAGAAATGAGCATGCCCAAATAAGATGTGTCTACCTGTGATCAAAAGGCTGATGCATCCAAAGGTATTTTCGCTTGCTCTTTCCCCCTTCCTCTCTCCTTCCCTCTCCCACTCCCTCCTGTCTTTCTCTTTTTTCCTCCCTTCTTCCTCCCTCCTTCCATTATCCTTCTTCTTCCCTCCTTCTTCTTCTTTCTCTTCCTTCCTTCCTTCCTTCCTTCCTTCCTTCCTTCCTTCCTTCCTTCCTTCTTTCCTTCCTTCCTTCCTTCTTTCTTTCCACAATAGACTAAATGACCACTGTGTTCCTGCCACTGTGCTGCATTCAGTGATAAGATCTCCCCGCTCCCTGAGAAACAGCCTCATGATAGCTAATGCACAACACCACGGAGTGATCTATAGACCGTTCTCTGTGATCCTTGGTGGACTCTAACCTATGAATAATGAACAGAAATTTTTCTTCTTTGCATTGCTTTGCTGAGCCCTAACCTCCATAGACTAGTCCAGCTACAAAGGGAAAGGGATTAGAACTGAGAAAAAAAAATTACAGGGAAGGTCTAATTTCAACTTTTTTTGTTCTTAAAAATAAGTTTTCCTATTTTGTCCTCTGGGAACTTATGCATGTTTTTTTTCTTTTTATGGTACTAGTGATGGGACAGAGGGCCTTGTGCATGTGAGACAGTGTTCTACCAATAAGCTGTACTCCCAGTCCAAACAGATGTTTTTGTTTGTTTTTCTTTAGGGAAAAAGCATGTTTATATCATTAGAACTGTATCTTGCTAATTTTAAAATGCCATCTTCTTTTGTGACCTGGAAATGTGATGTGATTCTTCCCAAACTGTTTCTGAACCCCTCTGCAACAGTGAGGTCTGAGACTGATGTTCTTACCTTTCTCAACTAGACAGGGAAAGAATTCATCTTTCTAGCCAGTGATTGAGTATTGTTTTGGACATTTGTGGGCTTGAGTGCCTGTGTGTGTGTGTGTGTGTGTGTGTGCGTGTGTGTCTTACTACATTTCCTTTTTGTATGAGCATCCTAGTGGGGGCATTGTGAGCCATATTGATGGGACCATTCATTTTCTTCCCCTGGCTAAGTGGTGGATACATGAACTAGACAAAGCCAACCAGATTCTTTATCCTGATACTAAGATCTTGAGCAGAAACAGGAAGGATCAACAACAGTGACAGAAAATAGAGTGCATTTACTTGAAGGGCAGTGGAAAGAAGTGATGCAGAAGCTGTCTGACCCATCTTCTGTGCCCATGCCTACTTCTGCAGCTTCCCATCCATCTGTGATCTCTCTCTTATCCCACCAATCACTTAAGGGAGCCAGAACTGGTTTTCGTGACAAAGAACTAAACAGCCACCTCCAGCATGTCGTGCACAGGATGAAACTCTCCCCTCCTCCAAACTAACAGAAAAGCCCACTGTGGTAGATGCTGTGATATACTACCCAGAACCCACCAGCTGCTGGAAGTGTTGGTGGCAGATGGCTCCCACCTGAGGATAGCAGTAGGAATTGTGCTCTGCTGAAGGTTGGCACGTGGCTGAAGGCCATACTCTGCACAGGGAGCGCCTCACATCCAGTGAGGTAGATGAGGTTGGAATCACTTTCCTCAGCACAAAACAATGCTCAAAAGCCATCTGGATTCCAAGCTTTCCTTGGGATAATGTGAGGCCATTGTGACTGTGTTGTCATATGACTTTTCTTCAGCCCTGTAACACTTCATCTTCCTTCATAAATACTGTCCTTGTAATTATTCCCCAATCAATTTTCTGCAAATAAGTATCTGTCTCCTGAAGAACAGCCTGAAGATACCCACCTTGGGCCCTGAGCTTCAGGAAGGAGCAGTCTCAGTTGGCACCTGTCTCTCTTCTCTATAACGGGTTTTGGCAAGCCTCAGGCACATTCGAAGAGATGCTTTCCCAGGTATTACACCATGCATTTATTAAGCAAGTTTATTTACTACTCTCTACTGGGAAGTGTTCTGAATACTTGGGTTATATCATAGAGAGAAATGAAAAAGGAGCCAGGCTTGGTGGTGCATGCCTGTAATCCCAGCACTTGGAAGGCTGAGGCAGGAGTATCGTTGTGAGTTTGAGACCAGCCTGGGCTAAAAGTGAGCTCACGGCCAGCCAGAACTGCACAGTGAGACCCTGTCTCAAAAAGACAAGAAAAAAAAGGAAATGAAAAGGGAACCCTGCCCCCATGGAGCTTATAAAATTAGGAATTACAAAAAAAAATTTTGTATTAGTCAATGCTTACTAGAGTTAGACATAGAAGAGTGCAGAACTTCTGTCTGTGTGCTGGAAACACAAAGGCTCCAGTTGAGGCCTGGAGCCCACAGTAATGTTCTGTGCAAATCTGTATCAGAAGGCTGAAGGATATGTAGTGGGAGAACCAAAGGAGCAACCCCAAATATCCAAGGCCTGGTGCTGGAAGCTGAAGTGTCTGTATCAAAAGGCTGAAGGATCTGTGCCAGAAGGCTGAGGGATCTGTACTGGAAGACAGAAAACAACATCCAAGATGAAGATGAGGATTGACGCTCCCCCAAAGAATGAAAATAGCCAAAGCTTTCAGAGAAAAACTGCTGAAACTCCTCCAAAGAAATGCAGTAGCAACAAATCTCCTCCAAGGAAGATCAGTATGAAATGATCCTCTCCATTCTCTTTTTATACCATTCCAACAAAAGTCCTCCTTAAGTGGGCCTGGAAGGTGACAATTGAGTCAGAACCACACTGACTCAATTCATCTGGGAGCTCCCACTCTAGCTGACAATTGATTAAGCACCACAGTTTTTAAGGGTAGGAGATATAGCCTTCTCAAAGATGACAGTCCCAACATTGATCCTCCTATCTTCACTTTTTAGCTGTTTATTTCTGGGACCATGTACTTAAGAAAAACAACTCAGAGAAGAAAATGTTCATTTTGGCTCATGGTTTCAGAGGTTTCAGTCCATGGTTAGTGGGCTCCATTGTTAAACCTGTAGTGAGGCAGAAACATGGCAGAAGGGCATGACAGAGGAAATATGCTCACTTCTTGGCAGTCAGGAAACAGAAAGATGGCAAGAGCCAGAGAGAAAGGGACAGGGGACGAGATATAGACCCCTAAATCATGCTGCCATAGTTACATCCTTCACACAGGTCCTACTTCCTCTTTCTGTCACCTCCTAGTAATGTCATAGAATTATAATCTCATCAGTGGATGAATCCATCATAAGCTAGAGTCCTTGTGTTCTAATCACCTTTTAAAAGCCCATCCTCTGAACACACGAGCAGGACATTTTAATTTAAGCTTAGCTAAACCATAACATAACCCACCTTCTTGGTGACTCTTCATCAGTATGCAAGGAGCCCAAGTCCGTATGTAAAGATGAATGTGGGATGAGCTCAATATCCACATCAGTTCTGAATGAAGTGCATTGGTACCTGCTCAATAAAGCTTGGTTTTGTTCAGTTGTTGTGACTTTTACAGCTGCTCTGCTTCCCTTGGGTAGGATTTATTCTCCAAAGCTACACATTTAACCAATATCCCAATCTGCATCACATCACCTCAGGCCTTACTGATCTTCTAGCACCAAGTGCTCCCTTGTTCCTACCTGGCTACTGTACCATCAGTGAATACAGAAAGCTACCAAGGACAAGATGATAGTCAAAGCTTCCATGTCATCATGAGCCTTCAGGAAAGGGAGCATGACATGTTTAGCTTGACCACGACAGATGTTTAGTAGAAGGTAGAAAGGTCAAACTGAAACCAACCCTCTTGGTTTCTCATGAGTTTCTTTCACAGAAGCAGAAAAAAAAAAACAAAAAACAAAAAAAAAAAACCTTTCAGAATGCCTGTAAATTGATTTAGTCATTTTACCCATTTCTCCTCCTCCACATGTCCCTGCCAAGAGACCCTCAAGAGGTGACCATATACAGTAGCAGAGATGACAAAGGCACATTGCTAGTTTGCAACTTAAATGTCATGGTCTCTGGAGGAAATCTAAAGTTCAACCAGCCTGATCACCCTGCTTCCTCTCTTTCAGATGAGAAATCTAAGGTCAGAGAGGTAAGTGGCTTGCTGAAGGTCACACAATGGATGGTGAAGGGTCTGAACTCCCAAACTAGACTTCACTGTGTTCTTTGTCACTCTTTGACATTGAGTATACCCAGAAGGTTGACAGTTCCTGAGCAAACCCTACAGAAGCTGAGGAATTCTTTCAAGTGATCTTTGAGAACTTAGGGATCATTGCCTGTAAGGTCTACGACCTCATGTTTTTCCCATAAGTAAAGATAACTTTAAATGGTGGCCATATAGTTTGAGGTCTACTTTCCAATGAATTTTCTATAAAACAGAATTCTTTATTAAATTTATAATATGTAAATTGCTAATTTTTACCTGTTTAAAATTAGGTCAAAGTTCAAAGAACATGACACATGCAAAAGCATTAAGCATCTTAGTATTGACTTCAAAGTTATCAAACAGTTCTGAATGAACTTTTAAGCTCCTACAGGAGTCCACTTTCATATTTTGGTTGTTGTTTGAGACAGGGTCTTGCTATGTGGTTCAGGCTGGCCTTGAACTCATGTCAGTCTTCCTGCCTTGGCCTCCTAGGTTCTGTGGTTACAGGAGTGGACAAGCATGCCTAGCTTCTGCCTTCAATTTTAATAGCCATTCTCTAGCCTGTCTATCCAGTGGTGGTTATTTATTAGACCTAAAGTGCAGCGTTTTAAAATTTCTCTCCTTAATTCTTTGAACCCTCTGCTCTGCAGATTGCTGCCACAAAGAAATCTCCACATTCAACAGGAAATCACATCCCACTTCTCTTGCTGGGCCAGCTCTCAGTTAGCCTCTGTGTGATTCTGCATTGTGGAAAGTGCAGTGATGTAGTATGTTCATGATGATTTTTTTCCTGGAGAGGCTTCCTCTTCATTTTACAACTAGTTGAGTTTCCTCTAACAGATTGCTAAAGACTGACTTAAAACAAGCAAATCAATTTCATGAGAAGAGTGCAGTAATGTTAGCCAGCATTGCTAGTCACAAAATGATCATGCAACTGCACAAGGAACTTTAAAGAAGTGCAAAATTTATGATGTTTCTTATAACACTGATGGCTAACACTTCCTATGTGGTGGACTCTGGTCAAGGTGTTTTACATTTTTTAAGTAATTAATCTTTAGAAAAATTCTACGAAGTCAATTCTTTTATATGCCAATTTATAGACCATGACACTGAGGCAAAGTGAAATTAAGTACTTTGCCTAAGGTCATACTCTTGTTACTGGTGGGGATCCAGTTTGATCACCACTAACACATTATCACCTCCATTATCTACTTCTCCAACCCATACCTAATTTGATCTCACCTCAGAATCTTCTTAGGGGAGGCTGCATCTGTTAATGTTCCAAAATACTAAAAACACCACATAAACATAACAGAGTGGCAGCTAAATTACCCATTTGATGTAAACAGTGGTGTGATGGCTTGTATCTAGATGTCCCACAAGGCCTCATCCTCATAAGTGGGGCTTCCTGGAGCTGGCTGGATCATGGATGTGTGATACTGAAGTTAAAGTTGTTCGGTACTAAATTAGCCCAATAATTGGAATTAGCATAGTTCTGGGTGTGGCTGAATGGATTTACTGAAGACAGAAGCCCTACTCTGGACATGGGTGGCACCACCCAAAATGTTTGTAGGCTGTTTAGGATAAAAAGGGAAAGGTAGCCTGCTTCTGCTTCTTTTCCTGCTGCTCACTGCCTCCTGCCTGCCCTTTCATGGACGTTTCTCTTCTGCCAGGCACCTCTGCATGCCACCCTGTCTTGCAGCCAGCCAACAATGGACTGAAGTCTCTACACGCTCTGAGCTAAAGTAAACCTTTCCTCCTTTAATTTATGGGTGTCAGGTATTTTGCTCCAGAAATAAAAAACATAACTTAGACAAATGGTATACACAAGAATGCACAATATCTTAGCCTGTTTTTTGTCATTGTTTCAAAATACCCAAGACTAGGTAAGTTATAAGGAAAAAAGGTTATTTTGACTCACATCTCTGGAGCACCGAGAACCTCTTGCATCTGCTTGATTTCTGGTGAGGGCTTCATGGAAGCAGGGAAAAGGAAGGAGTGCAGAAGGGAGGAGTTAGACAAAGGGGACCAGGCAGTTTCTAACAACCTTCTCATGAGAACAAATCCATTCCTGTGAAGACGGATCCAGTCTCAGGAGAAAGACAGTATTTCCTCTTAATTCAACTCCACCTTGTAATACTGCTTTATTAGGAACCAAATCTCAACATGAGTTTTGATGGGGACAAACCACATCCAAACAGGAAGTTTTTGTTTGTTTGTTTGTTTGTTTGTTTGTTTTTCTGGTACCAGGAACCTAACTCACGACCTTGCACTTGCCAGGCAGGCGCTGTGCCGCTGAGCTAAATCCCCACCCCGCAAACAGAAAGTTTTGAACATGGACTTTTCCTTAACTTTGGAAATGACCTTATATTATCACCTTTTGTACAAAAGCTGCTGCAGACACAGTTCTAGTCCAGGGATTAGCAAGTGTTTTCTGTCAGTGACCAGATGGTAAATATTTTGGGTTTTGCAGGCCGTATGATTTTTCTTGTTTGCAGCTACTCAGCCAAAAGCAACCATGGATAATGAACAACTGAGCTCGATGAGCTTTCAATACAACTTCATTTATTGACATTTAAATTTGAATTTCATATAATTTTCACAGTCACAATACATAATTCCTTTTTTGCTGGAAAAAAAATAAATAAAATGGTGAAAACCACTTTTAGTTTGTGGATCATGCTAAAATAGGCAGGGGGCTGGATTTGGGCAGTGGGCCAGAGTCTGTCTACCTCTCCTTTAGTGAGCTGGTGCTTCCCCTCCCTGGGGGTCCCCAAGAGCTGGGACCCTATCACACTCAGCCTGGCACATACAGGGCATTCAGCAGATATTCACTGGATTATGTGAAGTAAACTCAGAAAGCAGGAGGAGGAAAGGACATGTTCAGAAACCCCACTCTGCCTCATGCTCAGACAGGAGCTCACCTCAAACAAGTGTGGGACATTCTTGGTTGTCTGTGTACCTCACTTGCTTGTGGTAATAGTTTCACCTCCTTATCATTGCACCAGCACTTAGCTTATCAGAGTTCCCTGAGTGCTGTTGTTCCCACTGCTTTTGCAGGGAAGGTTTCAGATTGCAATTTGTAGATAAAAATCTTGAAGGACAGAAGAGGCCAACAGTCTCCTCTGCTGGGCTGTGTGCTGAGCTGTCCCCCTGGCATGGCAAGGGATTGGGACCTTTTGCGGGGGGATTTACTGGTTCCTTGTTTGGTTGTGAAGAAAAGCAGAATGCTCCCTGATTTCTGCTCCTGATAGCCTGGTACATAGATGAAGAAATGCTGCAAATAGCACTGAAAACTTCTACCTTCAGCTGCACCATTGCTGTTTGGAAAGTGTGTGGGAGTGAGACAGACTGCTAGAGGGGACTAGGGTACATTTTTCAGTTTTGGTTTCACTGGATATTGAATGGGGGCTCTACCATTAAGCTACATCCCTGTCTCCTTTCTTTCTTCCTTCCTTTCTTTCTTTTTTTCTTCAGTTTTTTTTGGGGGGGCGGGTACCAGGAATCAAACTCATGACCTCACACTTCCCAGGCAGGCACTGTGCCCCTGAATTATACTCCCTGGCCTCTTTTCTTTTCTTTCCTTTCCTTTCCTTTCCTTTCCTTTCCTTTCCTTTCCTTTCCTTTCCTTTCCTTTCCTTTCCTTTCCTTTCCTTTCCTTTTCTTTTCTTTTCTTTTCTTTTCTTTTCTTTTCTTCTATTTTCTCTTCTCTTTTCTTTTTTTCTTCTCTCTTCCTTTCTATCTTTTTCTTTCTCTTTCTTTCCTATTTTAAGACAGGGTCTTGCTAAATTGTCCAGTTGGCCTTAAACTTGAAATCTTCCTGCCTCAGCCTCTCAAGTAGCTGGCACTGTGTGTGCCACCAAGTGCAGCACATGCTTTTGAAGATCATAATAAACTCTAATTGTCTTAGGATAGAGACAGACTATGACTTCTGAAGCTTTCTCCTACTTGGGAGACTCAACTCCTAGAATCCAGCCCTTCTTCCTCATCTACAGGTGAGTAGTCTGGAGGCTCTGCGGCCAGCTATTTGGTACAGTGCAGACCCAGCACCTCAGGGTTCAGAGGCTTCCCAGCAGGCAACCCTCCCCTATCCCACCGAGTGCCCACAGTGGCTCAGGAGCCAGCCCCGAGTTTGGTGAGTGGTAACAAGAGTATACAAATGGAGTTTCAGCTGAGTCAAGCCACATCTCAGGTGAGCAGGAGAATCTTTTCCTCACTCTAATTCCACACAGCAACTTAGGACCACCACCCTATAAGACGCGGAGACAGAATGGGCTCCTCCCAACGCCTCTGGTCATGTTTATCTTTAAAATGGGCTGCACTGGGTAAGCAGGGAATCCCCTCCCCGCCCCCGTGACGTTGCACATACTTCTTTCCCTCCCTGTAGGAGATCCTTTCTATTTCTTTGCTTCATTTAATGAGACGCCTGGCTCTCCTTTTTACTTTCCCCTCCCACTCTTACCAGGAGGATTCCTTATCCTAGGGTTATGTCTACATAAAATGGGAGCGTACCAAAGGTTTTCCTCAATGCTGCTGATATTCTACTGTTAATGACTCACTTCCATGGGTTAATCCTTTACCTTTTATTATATTTCTTAAAAATTAAAACAAAACAAAAACAAATTTAACAATAGTGAATGATGACTAGTGGTGAGAATAGTACTTCCCAGGGTTCTTTATACTATGTTATGAAAGAAGAGTCAGAACATCTGAGAGTTTTCAAGCCAGGAAGTACCCAATGGCTTCCAAGTGCATTTTGCTCAAAATATCCAAGTCCTCACCAGAACCCAGAGAACGCTGTGTAGTCTGGCCCCTGCCATCCTCTCGCATTTCAGCCTGGGCCTGTGGTTCTCCTTCATGGTGCACCAGCTGAAAACAGCTGGATTTCTATTTTCAAACACATCCATCTCTTTCCACCTCAGGGCAATGCAAGCATTCTTCCTTCCGTGTACACAGCTGCTTCCTTCTTGTCGTGCAGGTTCCATTCAAATACCACTTCCTGACCACTCGGGAGAGGGTTGCCCACAGACACCACCCCATCTTACAGTATTTATAGTACATATTACCCTCTGAACTTACCTTGTTTGTTTTTATGTGATTCTTTCTTGTGGTTGACTCTCATAAAATTGTAAGCCTTGTGAAAGGAGGGACCCTCTCTTACTTATTAAATAAATTAATTAAAGAATAAGGGTCAGTCTCCTCACAAAGACCAAAAGCAAAGAGCTAGAAAGTTGAAAGGGAAGTGCTGGCACTCACCTGCAGGTCCCAATGCTGGGAGCCCCAGAGCTTGGGGTTCATTAGGAGGAGTGATGGGATCATCAGTGTGGAGGTCCATGAAAGAGTCCAATGAAAAATAACACTCCTTTATCCAATCCTGACCCAGATCCATCAGAGAAAAGAAGATAGGAACTAAACTATTGCTGTCATTAGCAGTAAGTTGGAGAATATAGCTTATATCCGTGCAGACATGCTAAATAGTAGATAACATCAGAATTGCGTAGGCCACCAGTTACGGCTTTTATATCTAACTGTCCCTCTAAAGCCTCATGGACTTATACATGGAGCTTTCTAGAGGTAGGTAGATCTAGGGTATGTGAATGTGGATTAAGGGTGCAATAATTAGATTAGTCCACTATTTTAGTTACTTTTCTTCTTGCTGAGACAAAATACCTGACACCCAAAGTTAAAGAAATGTTTATTTAGCTCACAGTTTGTAGAAGTTCAGTCCATAGTTAACTGGCTCCAAGGCAGGGTGGCATGGCAGTGGGGCATTGCAGCAGCAAGCAGTCTGCCCCTCCCTTTTATCCCTTTCAGACTACCTGCCTTTTGAGTGGTATCATCCATACCCAGTGTGGGCATTCCCATTATCCACAATCAAAACTGATAAACCAATCACTAATTTAATAATAACACAGCCTTGATCCCAGCATCATACCCTTAGCCCCAGCACACACCCTTAATCCCAACATCACACCCTTAATTCCAGTATCACACATCCTAGATCCAGCCACCTCTGAAAAGTCCCACCTATGATTGCCTAAGGCTTTGGGAGGACATCTAGACAAAAGCCATAATATCCGCTGGTTGGTTTAGATTTGTTCTAGGCTTGAGTGATGGGAAGGCCCACCCTGGGTGTGGATGACACCAACCAATAGGCTTACAGCCTGGATGGACATAAAGAGGTGGAAGGAAGGCAGGCTTATTGCTGCTGCTTGTTGTCTCCTGCCTGCTCTACCGTGAACTGTTTGTTCTCTGCCATACCCTTCTGTTATATTGCCCTGCCTCAGAGCCAGCCAACTATGGATTGAAGCCTGTACAAACTGTGAGAGAAAATAAACATTTTCCTTGTGGTTGTCAGATATTCTGTCTCCACAAGGGAAAAGTAACTAAGACAGATTTTGGTACCAGAGAGGTCTGGTCATTGTTATGACACTACCTGGTTATGTGGTTCAGAAGCCTTTGGAACTGGCTTTTGAGAAGAATTTGAAAAGGTTTGGAAATGCTGGCTGAAGAAACAGCCCTGGAATGCTGTAAATTAAACTTTATGGGAGACTATGGTCAGAGCTCAGAAGATTAGAATGTTGATAGAAACTCATCTGGTAAAGACCAGTCTCAGGAGGCTTCAATTGGGAACAAGTATTTTATATTTTGGCAGAGAACTTGTCTGCATTTTGCTCATGTCCAGAGACTTTGACTCATACTGACATTAAGGGTGCTAGACTAATTGATTTTGTAGAATAAAATTCAAACCAATCTAATGTTGAGGTGGTGGGATGGCTAATGTTAGGGGTTTAGCCAGACCCATGTTGATTACTAAGAGCAAAGGGCCAAGAAGAGTGATTTAAAAAGTTTTGACTTTAGCCAGAAAGAAAACTCCAGTGAAGTTGTGGCTTGCAAAGATGAAATAGAGGAGAAATTGTTTGCTGAAAGACTGAAAATAAAAAGCCAACTATTTCAGAAAAAAACAATAGAAAGGATGATCTGAGGACATCACAAGAACCAGCAGAACTTCACCCCTTGCATCCTCAAATTGCAAAGGTGAAAGACTTTGCTTTGAGTAGAGTCCCAAGGTACCATGTTCCAGAATGATGATGGCCTAGAGAATTTGTTCCTCAAAACTGAATTCATAGAGTTCAGAAGCCAAGGCACTTGACCCCTACAGCCAAAAGAGAAGTAAATCTGGCTACAGCTACAGCTGGCAGCAGACCTTAATATTATCTACATGATTCTGGTTTTAGGCACATGTAGGAATGTAAGAGTTGTGAGGTCAGGAAGACTTCTACACAGATTTCAGAAGAAGGCCTGAGAGGCCAGGTAATATGTCCCTGAGAGGACAGTGTGTAAAGTGTGAAGCCATATGTGCAGCGGTTGGAGAAACCAGAAAAATGGATTATCTGAGGAAAGCTGCAAAAAGTGAGCAAAGCCACCTCAAAAGTGAAGTCATGGGAGCTACTACCACCAGAAGTGTCATAAGGGTAGAGCTAGCTAGGTCTTTTGGAGCTCACATCTTGCCACAGATTGCCCTGGATGATGGACATGGAACTACAGAACTTACTCTTTGACTTACCTGATTTTGGTCTTGCTTTGGTTCCATTCTTTTCTAGCTTCCTACTTGTACCTTTTGGAATAGAAATATTTATCTTGAGCCATTGTATTTAGAGTATTTTTTTTTCTTTTGGTTTTTTTTTCCAGTACTGGGAATTGAACTCATGACCTCATGTTTGCCAGGCAGGCACTGTGCGGCTGAGCTAAATCCCCAGCTCCGAGCCATTGCATTTAGGAAGTGTTTATTTTCTTTTCATTTGTGCAGGGTTTAAAGCTAAGAGTTTACTATAAATTTCAGAGGAGACATTGTACTTGGACTTTTCAGCAGTGCTGAAACTGTTAGGAATTTGGAAACTCTTAGAGATGGACTAAATGCCCTTTGCATAAAGGGATGCTCATAAGTTCTTTTGGAGCCAGGAGCAGAATGTTATGCTTGTTTGTAGTTTTTACCCCAAAGTCCTATGCGCTCACTAATGGGGCTTTTCAGAGGTGACTGGATGGGTGTGTGAATGTGGATTAAGGGTGTGTGAATGTGAATTAATGGTGTAATGACTGGATTCATCCACTGATGGGTTAAACTGGGTTTTGAATGTGGGTGACAGGAAGCCCCACCCCAAGTATAGGTGGAACCAAACAATAGGTTTGTAGCCTAGATGGAATATAAAGGGACAGAAAAACGTCTGATGTTTGCTGCCTCCTGCCCGCCCTGCCATGTACCGTTTCTCCTGTGGCTTGCCTCCCTGCCTTGGAGCCAGATGACTATGGACTGAAACCTGTGTAAACTGTGAGCCAAAATAATCCTTCCCTCTTTTAACTTGTGGTTGTCAAGTATTTTGTCTCAAAAACAAGAAAAGTAACAAAGACACCGCCATTTTAGTCATAGCAGTACTTGGCCCTGTTCTCTCCCCAGGTGGATGGGCTTCTTATAAAACTGAAGACACAGAAGATCCAGGCAGAAAGCATGTACATGTAGGCCTTGGCCTCCAAGATGAAGAAAGCTGTCATTGTTGCCTTCCATGCTCACCCATCAAAATGCCACCTTCCCCATGACTCAGTGGATAAGGGGACACCCAAAGTCCTAAGGTTCAGGATGCTCCTTGGGCAGAGGCAGGTGGGAGGGCTTTCATATGGAGGATGCATTCCAGGTGGGAGGAGTGGATCTCTGCTATCCCTGTCTCAGAGGAGAGGAGAGCATGACCAGGAAAGCAGGTCTCGAAAGGGCAAGAGAAGCTGAGGACAGGGATTCCTCCCTGTCCTAGGGCAGGCTCTTCCTCTACCTCACGTTTCCTTCAGCCCCTTCTGTGTGCTGCTCTCGCTGCTCCCTCTTCCTTCTGTCCGTTGGCTGCATACTGACTGCTCACTCTTTTGAACTAACTCATTCCCTGGGAGCTTTCCCTGCCTATAGTGTTTCTCCCCATTATGAGCTCTTCTGGCACCCTCTGTCTCCTCATCAGCACACTTGCCAGAGTGCTAACTTTTATATGGAGCTGTATGATTCCCTCATTTACCTTAAAAAACCCATTTATTATGTTGCTGGCTCCCCCTCTTTTTTCTCTCTCTCTGTTTAATTGTTCGCATTTCCTGGTAGATTCCTTCTGTTGGGGTTCATAGAGTTGTAGTGCTTGTTATCTCTTTCTAGAATGTCCTTCAAAGCATTTTAGAGTGCTGGTTTAGTGGTCATAAATTTCCTCAGATGTTCTTTGTCATGGAAGTATCTTATTTCTCCATCAGAAAAACTATTCATTCTGGAAATTTTCAGATATTTGCAAAGGTAGGAATAACCGTAAAGATAACTACATAAGCCTACCATCCAATTTTAACAATTATGAACTCATGAACAATCTTATTGATTTTTCTTCTCTTTCATAAAATTTATACTCCAAAAAAACAGAAACAGCGTTGGCTTTCCTTACCATTGTAATCGTAGTACTTAGCACTATCCCTGATTCACATAAAGCATGCAGTTTTGAATGAACAATGAGTTGAACGATGAACAAATATATTTTATAGTATGTGAAAGGACAGATAGCCATATTGCTACAAGAACACAGGTAAAGTATCAGCTTGGGTTATATAACAGAATACCATAGTGTTAGTCAGCTTTCTGTCACTATAATGAAATACCTGAGATAATTAATTTATAAGGAAAACAGGATTATTTTGACTTACAGTTTTAGAGGTCCCAGTCCATGATTGTTGGCCCTATTGTTCTGGGCACATGGTGAGGCAGCACCTCATGGTGGGGACACACAGTGGAGCAAAAGCTACTTCCATCATGAGCCAAGGAGCAAGAAAGAAAGAGGAAAAGACCCCTAGTCTTTCAGGGTCTTGCTGCTAGTGGCTCAGAGACCTCTCACTAGGCTCTGCCTCTTAAAGGCTCCATCACTATGGGAACCGAGACTTTAACACATAGGTCTTTGGAAACATTCAAGATCCAAGGTATAGTGCCCAGCAGCTGGGAGTCTTATCCAACGGACATCCTTTTCTCATAGGTCTTAAGACCAAAACTCTAAGACTGAGGTATCAGTAGGATTGAAGACTTGGGAGAGTTCTCTATAGATTGCAGACAGCAGCTCCTCTCTGTGTCTTCACATGCAGATTGATAAAGAAGAAAGCAGGCTCTCTAGGTTCTGTTCTTCTTATCATGAACTCATCTAATTCTAGCTATTTCACAAAGGCCTGAGTTCTAAATGCCATCACATTGGTGGCTAGGGTTTCAACAACTTGATGTTGGGAAGACACAATTCAACTTGTAGCAAAGGAGCACCATCTAGACAGGAGCACTCACAATCCAGTCTGCCATCTCACTGTGCATGGTTTGGATCCTAACACTTTGTGGGGGCAGGGGGCAGGGTGTACAGGATGGAGAGCACAGCAGAGGGTGTGAGGAAGGATCTCAGTGTCCAAGAGGGCAGCGCAGACCTCGTTAGGTGCCCTGGTCAGCCACAGCACAGTCTATCCATTTGCCTAGATAGCTTACAATTTTCCACACCAGGATTTATGCCTTCACTCTAATTCCTGGAATGGCATTTCTCAAGAAAACTTAGCCTAGAGACTTGCTTCTGGAAAAAAGAGATCAGTGTTCTTGTGTTTGGGAACGTTGCTTACTCTACTCTCTTCCTAGGTATTAATTCTTGCAGTTTTGCGTAAGTTTGATGAAGCGTCTTTTCAAATGTATTAAACAAAGAACCTTGATTGATCAATATTGCATGTCTCTATCTGTTTTCATGAGAAACCACTTTGAAGATATCAATATGTAATACAACAAGCATTGTTAATTTCCTACCACTTTGTTTGTAACTCTGTATTGTCTGTACTGATCTTTTGCTATTTTGTAAAAGGTTGTCTGTCTGTTAATGCTCTCCTGCTTTTATTTTTAAAATAAAAAAAGAAAAGCAAGGAACCCATCACCACTACTGTAACATCTGCCAACCTCAGGGTAAACCACTGTCTACAGTTAAATTTTGGAGCACATCGTACACATACTTTCTTCTTTGTTTTGTTTTGTTTTTCTGAGGTAGGGTCTTGCTATGTAGTTCAGGCTGACTTTCAACTCATAGGCTTCCTCCTGCCTCAGCCTCCCAACTGTTGGGATTACAGCAGGCCTCACCATGGCCAGCCTAACATGCTTTCTTCTTGACTGGCCACTTCCAGATGAGAAAAAACTTTAAGTTTGTTCCTTTTCATTTTTTTCTCTTTTTATGATATAAGTAATACATGATCAACAGGGAAAGAATAGAATATAAAAATAAGGTAAAAAAGAATTTAAAACTGTATTTAATTCCACTATACATAAATCCTCTCCTTACATTTTGAGTACATCTCTTTCTTGACATTAAAAATATGTAACCACTACATATATTTCTTAAATTTTTTAAAAAGATTAATTGGTACAAATTACCAGTGACAACAGCAAAACTAATCTTAAAAAGAAAATGCATTTCTTGACAGGTTAAGTATGAGCTTCTCCTTACAGAATGCCATGTGTCTTTTCATCTTTTGTTTCTTTGTTTTATTATCAGTACATTCCCTTAGCTTTCCTCTATTTACCTGACATTTCTGTGGGCCAGAGTTAGTCCAATTTGAGAGGCAGACTGGTAGTGCACACCAAACTTTAATAATAGTACTGTGCTGGGAATGAATGCAGACTGCCTTGCTTCTTGATATAGAAGAATTGGGAAGTTTCTGCACAATCTTGTCCATGGAGGCTAGAAGGAGCGGGTGACAGGTGGGTAGAAATCCTGTCCCACAGTTAGGATTACTTGCAATGAGAACAGGAGACTTGGAAATTAACGCACTTATTTCTCCAAGCTTTGTTCTGCAGCAGTGCTAAAAAGTGGTTCTCTATTACATGACCTACTTGCCTTTTGGGGCTCAGTTATCCAGCCTCTGTGATTTTCTGCTTGTCTCCCCTTTCCAACTCTTCTTTGGACATAATATATGGCATTTGCATTTGGAATTATTTGCATTTAAAATTAAAGATTTGAAAAGAATAGCATGATATCTTTTGAATTAAGTGGAAGCTTATTCTGAAAGTCTTGTAAGTACTTAGAGTATCTTTCTCCCAACTGTACACGGTGGCAGATGGACCATTGGTGTTTGTTCTTGAGGTATATTCTCCGCTAATCCCTTCATTGTGGGCTTTGAGGGGACACCATATGCATCAGGACCCTGTGCTTTGAGCTTGACCTTGTCAAGACTTTCTTTGGCCAACACTATGCTGGTTGTCATGACAAGGGCGCAGATTTCAACAACTTCTGCAGCAGGGTTTGCCCTCTTGAGTGACTGTCTTTGGCCCTGAGATGAATTTTCTTAGAAACCAGTTACTTAAGAAGGATAAGTCACTCCTTGGATGGACTACAAACCAATCCATGACCTGGAGAAAAGCTGACCCAAAGATGCACAAGGAAGAAGTAAACGCTTGCCGTTGTATGCCATTGAATTTCAGCGTGGCTCTTTTCACAGCCTGACATGATATAGTTAGCTGATACACATAGGATGGCCAGTGTGTGTAGAAAGTAGAAAAAGGATGCCTGGTAAATGGCCAATGAAGAAACATTAAATACCAAAAGTTCTGGAGGCCTCGGCTGGTAGTGACATTAGGTCTTGAATTTTTCTGGGATCTACTTGAAATTATTTGATCCAACTTTTTTCTAAGGAAATAATCTAGAGATTATTTAGACAGGCATTCTTATCCAGGTATAAGTAAACTGAAGGCTACAGGTATCATAATATTATATGCCTCGCACTATGCTTTCTGGGGTGTATCAGCTTTCTATCACGGTGTCCAGATGCCTGAGATAAATAACTTAGAGGAGAGAAGGCTTATTGTGGTTTGCAGTTTCAGTCCATGTTCACAGGGCCCTGTTGCTTTGGGCCTGTGGAAGTGCAGCATAAGGAGTGATAAAATAATATGGGAATAAATTTTATTACAGTAAAGGACCCATTGCCACTGATCCTCTCAAAATACTACCCCCTCACTTCAAACCCACTTGTCCCATCATTCTTGCCACTTTCTGAAACAGTTCTGGAGTCCTCTGAAGTATGTATCTTTAGTGGCACTGTCATGGCTGCCTCAGTGTCCTGAATTGATTCAAAATGTTGATCTTTCATGGTCATTTTAACTTTGGGAAAGAATCAGATACCACCTGGTGCCAAGTCAGTGATGAGGTGAGGACATACCATAGTGTTTTTTCAAGCCCATCTTTTCTGCTGGATGGCACTAGACAGCAGCATTCACTCTATTTTTGATCACACCTCTTAAAGACACTTCAGAAGACTCCCAGAACCACTTTAGAAGGGAATCCAGTATTGCATGCTGCCTTCTCCTCTCCATGTCTGGAGTAAAGGCCTTCTTTCTTTTCTTTGGTTCTTTTCTATGCCGGAAACCTAACAGTAATGGTGCCGTGACTCCGAGAGAGAGAGTGTGGCTCCCGGGGCCAACTCCCAGTTTTGAGTCCTCTCTACCTACGAGCTATCCCCCTTTCCTCTAGGACCTGCTGATTTGCCATTGCTAGCTCACATCCAACATCGATCCACCTCATCTCCCATAGGTAAGCCACCTCTCAGTTCTGGGGTTTCCTGTCTCAGTTTCTCAATCTCTCAGTCTCAGAAACGTGTGGGCCCATGTCAGGAAACCCTCTGCATGTTCCTAGGACGGGGGCAACTATCCTTACGCTCCTTGGGCAGGGCTAATGCCTTGAAGCTCTAAGGCAGGATAATTGCCCTCCCGTCCTTTGGGACCCCACGTTCTTAGTGACTACTGGCAAAGACAGGTGTTGGGGTTTTCTCCTTGTCACACTCTCACAAAGAGTGATGACTCCTTTTGAGAAGAGGGACCCAGGCCATTTTCGGCTGTAGCTCTTGGCTCACCTCTTAATTTGGTCACTTTGGGAAATAGTCCTTGCAGCCTTAAAAGACACACCACTTGGGTGCCTGGTTCGTAATCTTGGCTCTCTCAGCCTCAGAGAGTCCATAAAACCACCCTCCAAAAAAATCTTCTACTGCCAGATGGCTTGGCCATATTATAAACTTGACAATGGCAGCCAATGGCCTGAAGGGGCATCTTTTGATCCTCTAATACTCTAAGACCTAGGTAATTTTTGTCACTGCAACAGCAAATAGATGGAAATCCCTTGTGTTCAGGACTTCTTCACTTTAAGGACATGTCCCTCTCTTATATGGTCATGTAAGGGGGTCCAAGTACTTTTGGCTCACACTACTCTGCCTGATTCTCTCTCCTGTGCTCCACCAGATCCTTTAGATGATGTACCTCCAGTCTTTGCTTCTCTCCCACATATCCCCAGGTCCAAATTCCTCAACCTCCCCAACCAGAGGCTCCTGAGCCTCCTGTCTCACCTTTTCCCCCTGTCTCACACACTGCGGCTTCCAGTTTTTCCTTTACTTCCTCAGTCCCATCTCAAATTCCTCAGTATCCCTAGCCTGAGACCCCTATTCCATCTGATGGGCCCCCTTCCTCCTCTGCTCCCTCATCTTCATTTTCTCTTCCTGCCTGCTGCACTCGGTCTCACTCTCTTAGCCACAAAAAGGAACACATGATACTCAGGAGCCATTTAGCAACCCCTTACCATGCTGTCCTCAGCAGCCATTTTGCTGTGGGTCACAGGAGGATCAGCAGCCATCTTGCAATCCTTTATCACATGACCTTCAGCTGCCATTTTGTTGCAGGTCACATGGGAACTGGTCACCATCTTGTGATCCCCTACTCTGTGACCACTGGCAGCCATCTTGTTGTGGGTCACATGGTACTCAGTCACCATCTTGTGCTTCTCAGTCACAGGGTGAGAGACAGCCCTTTTGTGGTCAGTCCGGCAGTAGCCCACAGGTGCAATTGGTGGCCAAGTGGACATTTACACCTCCCACTCAGCTGTCCTTTCAGCTTCAACCTTTGCTCCCCCTTTGGGAACAGGATGGCCCTGAGGGACTAGTTCATATCCATGCTCTTTTTCCCCTTGCCAACCTGTCCCAAATTAGCCATAAATTGGGTTCCTTCTCCACTGACCCAAAAACTTAAGAGAGTTTGAATTTATAACTAATTAATATGATTTACATTTTAAGGATGTTTATGTGATTCTAAATACCACTCTCACCTCTCAACAAAGAACTTGATTATGGCAGGTGGCGAGAGGATGCTGATTATAGACATTGAGGAAATACTGCTGCAAATGACCCTGGGCCTGTTACAGTGCCAGAAAAGGACCCCAACTGGGATTATCAAAATGGAGATGGGTCTGGTAAAGTACATAAGATGATTAAATGTTTAATTGGGGGCCTTAACAAAATAACCCATAAGCACACTAATTACAACAAACTTTTAGAACAAGTCCAAGCGGCTAATGAAAATCCAGCTGTGTTTCTCACATGTCTTAGGGACACCTTAATTAAGTTTACTAATGTAGACCCAGACTCTACTGAAGGACCATTTGTTATTAATTCCATCTTTATTTCCCAATCTACCCCTGACATGTGGGCAAAATTGCAAAAGACTGAACTTGGCCCTCAAGCCCCACAGGGAGACCTCCTTAACATGGCCTTTCATATCTTCAATAATAGAGAACAAAAACAAAAGAAACAATAAAAGCCACACACAAAAAGGCTCACTAAATATAAAACTGATTTTTTTTAGCAGTGGCACTCGGAGCTCCTAAGACAGGTAAACCCAAACAAGGCAGAATCACCCTAGCCCCACCTGGAGCTTGCTTCAAGTGTGGCAAAGAAGGACACTGGGTATGAGACTGCCCCAACCCATGACCTCCACCAGGACCCTGAACACTCTGCAACCTCAAGGGCCATTGGAAGTGCAACTGTCCTAACTGCCAGAGAGCGAGTAAGCCATCTGCTAATTCCTTGGCCTCACAGGAGATCTCACTGCCGCCAGATTTGTAGTTGACCAATCTACTTGGTCTTGCCACTGAAGAGGATTGACAGGGCTCAGAGTCCCCGGTCCCCATTAAAGTATCCTTCTTGGAACCCCAAGTCTCACTGGACATCTCAGGTAAGACACTCCTTTTCTTGTAGACATAGGGATCACATATATTGTTCCCCTTGAGTTTTCAGGCCACTGTATTAGATCCATTCTCCGTAGTGGGAGTTGATGGCCAACCTACACAGCCCCTACAAGGGAGGGGCTCCCTCTGTACCTCCCATGGCCTTTTTCACTGCTGGCTCATCACAGTTGGTCTCATTCCTTCTGCCCCCATCTTGTGACCCTCTTCCATCTTGTTCCTGGCCCCTCTCACCCTGTACCATCTTCTAGTCAGGAGCCATCTTCCCAGCCTCAATTTATGTGTCCTCTTGGAGAACAGGCAGGCCCTGAGGGCCTTGTTTGTGTCCACTTCCCTTCTCCTTATCTAATCTCTCTTGCTCTTTCTCTGACATGCTCCCTTTCTAGTTCTCTTTCTTTTTCTCTTTCCCTCTCCCACTCTCTCTCTCTCCCATTCACTATTTTGTTCTCATTCTCTCTCTCTATCCCTTTAAATCTAAAAATATAAAAACACCATTAAAAGAAAAAAGGTCTAAGCAGGTGAGAGAGTATGTAAAACTAACTAAGCTAAAAGCTACATTAAAAAAAGGGACACAAAATTTGCTGATATTCTTAAGACAAAATAAAGTACTAAAAATATATTAGCTATAGAAGAAAAATTTTACTTTTTTCCAATTTCTTCTTATAAGAGATCTCTGCTAACTGACCTACAAAAATAAAAATAAAAGAGTTCTGACTAGTCTTTATAATTACAAACTTAAAAAATTATAAAAGTTATTATAATTCAATTTGGCCAAAAGTATATTTGAGTGTACTCTGAAAAAAAAAAAAGAACTGCTTCAGAAAGTGGCAAGAATGATGGGATTAGTGTGTTTGAAGCAAAAGGGAGCATTTTGAGGGAGCTTAATGCCAATGTGTCTTCTACTGTAATAAATTTTAAAAATTAAATGTTTACAGTATATTCTGATCTCTCATTGTACATCATACTGGGAAGCAGGGAGAGGAGGAGGAGGGGCCAAGGTCCCAATATCCCACAGGGCCATATCTCTAGTGACCTAATGTCCCTCCTACAGGGCAGGGCTCCTGCATTGGCCACCATCTCTAATGGTACTCCCTCTGGGGGACCAGCCTTCAATGCATTGGCCTTTGGAACATCCAAACTTCAGTGTGGGAGAACACAGAAAAGAATAAAGGCTGTTTGGCATAGATCACAGAACACAAGGTTTTGTGACAGAAAGATGTAATTTCTTTTTTTTTTATTTTAAAGAGTAAAAGAAGGATAACATAATAATGGGGGGGGGCTTACCAAATTACAGATGAGGTGGTAGGAAATTATCAATGGTTATTGTTTTACATATTGTTATCTACAAGATAGCTCCTCAGGAAAACAAACAGACAAATAATAGTGAGTTACAGACAAAAGAGGTAGGAGATTATCAATAGGTGTTGTACTATACTTTGGTATCTTCAAAGTGGCTTCTAAAGAAAATAAATAGAGCTATACATGAGTGACCTACTGAATAATCATTAACTATTCTCAATGGTTGTTGTAGGAAGCACATAATAATAAACATGCATCCATTGATGAAATAGGATAGGAACAATACAAACATTGGAGAGTTATGGATAGATTAGTAGGAAAATATCAATGGCTGCTGTAATACATGGTGGTATCTTCAAAGTGGTTTCTCAGGAAGACAGAGATTAGCAAGAAGGCTCTAACAAGTAGTTACAGCCTAAGGGTTGTCAAAAATCAAGTGAGCTGTCTGGGGTGAAAGCCATTTTTTGTAGCGTTTTCTCTCCAGCCTCCCATCGCATTGGGACCCTGCAACCAGTTAGTGTCCTCTCCCCAACTGTCAGCACAGGCAGCAGGAATCCTGCCGCAGACTTCTCTGGAGCTCCACCACGGCCTGTACTTTCAGGGGAAGAATGGCTTCCAGGGAGTCTCTGCAGGTATTGTGCAAGGTCCTCCTGGTTTACAGCTTCCGAACAGCTCTCATGACCCCAGACCACAGGACCTCTGACTCCTTGGGCTTAGTCTGTATTCTCATGTTCTCCAAGTCCTTGTTCAGCAGCTGCTCCTCTGCTGACTCTGGACCTTTCTGGTTCTCAATGGCAGGAGCAAGAGTGGCCAGTTGTATGGCATGTATTCCCAGGGGTTTCTCCATGTTTGAATGATTCACACACATCCATGGGTGGGCATCTGCAGCCGGTGCATGGTGGGCCAATTGTGTCATTGTTTCTCTGTGTCATGGTAGTTCTCAAATGAGCGGCAGTGGCCGGCTTGAGGGCCGGTGCACAACAGCACTCACCACCACGTGGCTCCCCCTGCACCAGGGCCCTCCTTCTGGGCACCTACGAGGCAGAGAGAAAGCTGGTCCAAAGACCGGAGCTCCCTGCCCGTGGCTCCCCGTGTGCCTGGGCCAGAAAGATGTAATTTCTGACACAAGAAGTAGCACTACTTCTTGATACTTAGTGACTGTGACCAGTGGCAAGTCCCCTAATACCCTAACATGTGAGGTGTAGTACAGGGGAGTCACAGTATTTAGTGGTCTGTACCTTGTAGCCTGTAAAAATCAGTGCAGTGCTAACACAAGAATCAGCAGATAAGACAGAAGCACAGGGGATAATTATTGTTACCTCCTTTCCCAGGGCAGCTGACACTCATCTGACAGAGTCATCTCACAGAAGCATAAGGAAAAATATCAAACAAGGCTTGGATGATGCCTACTCAGTTGTAGAAACATCATTTGGGAAGGAGAGAAACCTGCTGCAGGAATCAAGGACAGAGGCTGGAAAAGGGATCTTTCAATGATGGTAATACAGTTTCTGGTTCAGCCTCCTCCTCATGTCCATGGGCCTCTTTTGAGACCTTGAGAAAGGCCTTGCTATTTTGTATTATTTTTCTTAAGGATGGCCCAGCAGTTTATGTCAGCTGAGAGACCTCAGACACACAGCTCTCTGTGTTGCAGTGGGACGACTTTTCAAGGCCTGGGCTAAGGAGTCAGCCCAACTGTCTGCGGGGGAGGAAGAGGCCATGCCTACCCCTGGAGCTTGCCCAGTCCCTTGGCAACGAGGGAGTTTTCTCAGCACCTCTGTGCTGGTAAAGAAACCCTACAGAATATGCCCAGATCAGCAGGCAAGCCACTTCAGGCCCATCTGGAGGGACAGGACGGGGCTCTCCCACTATCTGGAAAATTTGGGGCATCTGAGGCATGAACTGCCTTCCTGCTGGCTCTGACCCGGCTGACACAGGCCCCTGGCTAAGGAGATTAAGCTCCTTTAATGACAGCAATGTTCCAGAACAGCAGTATCCACCATATCCAGGAGAGCTAGAAGAATGAAGACACATTTTTCTCTTGTTACTGTCTCCAAATGCCAGAGCAAGGGCTGCAGAGATGGTCTAGGCAGGTACCTGTGAGGCCTGCCCGAGGCTCTTCCACCCACAGACTGCCAGCCTGCACTGTCAGAGCTGGGCTTCTGCACTGTCCTGAGATTCCTGAGGCTTGCAGCACTTGCACAGGCCTGGCCCAGGGGAGGGACATGAGGGACATCTGCCGAATGGATGCGTGGATGGGTGAATGAATGAATGGAGATGACCAGTGACCGGTGGCACTGCCTCTGTGTCCTAACCCTCCTCATTTTGGGAAGAGAAAATCGTATTTTAAAATAGAAGGTATTTTGTTTTATTAGTGGTGCTAGGGATAGAACCCACAGCCTTGCACCTGCTTGGCAAGTGCTCTACCACTGAGCTCCACTAAGTGAGCCCCAATAAGTATTTTAATACACCAAGTGTTATTTAAAATGGTGTTACATTAAAAGTAACAATAATTGACCATCCTAGGCCTGGGGCTTTCTCCCCTGTGTATACCTGGGGAGATGGTACTGAGTGATGCCTGCCACTCATTAGTAGAATGATCACTCATTAATAGAATGACCTTGGGTAAGTGGTTTCACCTTTTGTAGCCTCAGTTTTCACATCTGTGAAATGGGGTGAGGATATCACCCACTTCACAGGGTTTGCTATAAAAGTAAATTAAAGCAACAAAAAATATCATAAAACCCATAGACAGTTATTGCTACTCATACAGCAGCCCAAAATTAGGAGATGAATATTTCATGTTTGTTCTGCTTGGCATTCTGTGGAGATGAGAAAAGAACATGCATTCATTCCTACCCTGCTCAGACAGGGCTTGGTAAGCAGTGCTGTCATGGGAAATATTTCTGTAGATTAAGTTGCTAAGCTTTCAAAGAAAAGCTGGGGAAAGCCAGGAAAGACTTCCCCAAGGAGATGATTCTAAACATACCTGAAATGCCTGATCACTCAGCACTTCTCTTGACCTTTAAACAACCCAAATGCCTCAGTTGTCTCTGACCCCTGTGAAGACGCTGGTACTAAATCATGACTTGTCTTTGTGATTTCTGCCTAGACCTTGTTCCTTGGATTTCTGCCTGTTCACATCACAGTGGATCTTCCTGCCCTCACCGCACAGGCTGTGGTTCCCTCTGGGAGGAAGGCAGCTCATATCACTGCACTTGTAACAATGATCCTGTCCAAACCCCTCTGGCTATTATGGTTTTTATTAGGCCCTGTGGCTGGGTCACACTGAGCTCAAGGGCTTTTTAAGGAGCCTTTGTCCTTTAGCTTCTTCCCTCTGTTCTCCTACATTCTGTGTCATCCAGCCTTAATTGCTACTGAATATTAGCCTTAATATTTTCCTATTGGATGCTCAGCATAAGATTGTGGACGTGGATCCTTAGCTCTCACTCTTCGTATTCCTGGCTGATCAACCGCTCTTTTCTCCTCTCATAATAGAGATTTAACATCATCATTTGCCATTTTCTCAGCATTCATTCTGGTTATTGGGACTGCAAGTCAGAAACCATGACTAGCAGGGGAAAAGTCCAGAGTGGTTTGCCTCCCAGGAAATCGCCCACCTCACTAGGCGTGGCCTGCAGAACTCAAAACAGGGATGAGTAAGGAGGTCAATATCCTTGTCTTCCTTTTGCACTCAATAGCTGTGTGACCCTGAGTGAATTGCCTCATCTCTCTGATCTTTGATTTGTTTAACTCTTAAATAAAATAAAGTTAGAAGCAAAATCGAGAACTCATTTGTGCTCTAAAGCTCTCTGATTCATGTACTCTGTGGCAATGATGGGGAAGATGAATCCCTGACCTTTGAATTTCCCCAAGGCTATTTAGTCACATGATGACCTCTCATTGCAGGGAGGCAAGGAAATGTAATCTGATTATGTTCCCAGAAAGAGAAGGACAGCATGGTGATAGGCAAGCTCCAGGAGAGAGGGACACTGAGGCACATGTGGCCCCAATGGGTCGCTTCTGGAAAGCACAAGGACCTCTTTCTCTTTGTTCAGAGATTTCCACTTCCCAGTTTGGGCCTGTGTGCTCAGTTGTCTGCAATAAAAAAGAAGTTGTACATTTGAATAATGGCCATGTCTGTTCATTCACTCACTTTATGTTCACCCAGCAAATATGTAGTCATTAGCATCACATTTGGATCGAGAACTGTGGATATATAAAGATGCATAATTCATAATCTGAGCCTGCAAGGAGCTCCCAGTGCTGTGGCTGAGCTGAGACAAGAAGAACAATTGTCAAACCTAGCAGGAGGCATCAGTGGTGTAAAAACCTGATGATGTGTTGTAAGGTGGCTGGTGGCAGAGTAAATTTCAGTTGCAGTGTTTGATGCAGGTCTTGCAAAACAGCGAGAGTCTTACAAATCAATATGGGTGGGGAAAGAGAGGTATCAGAGGTGGGCAGAGGGGATCTATTGATGGGATGCAGGTTGGGAGACTGAAGACAGCAGGACCATGAAGAGTAGAGATGCATATGTTAGGAAATGGGGCCATCTACAGTCTTGAACTTTTGGGCCAGTTGGCTTTAGAACAGAAAAGGATTCTCTAGCCACACACAGTGTTCTTCATCACTGGCTCAGAGCCTCTCCTACCAAGAAGAAAGCAGAGAAAGAGTGTGGATGACTGACCCTTGCAAGAACAAATCAAACCCCGATCCATTCAGGGTGCTGGTAGAGAGGTCTTCCCATTAACATAGTTCCTTCCCGCAGGGGCCCACACTGGAGGATAGTAAACATTCCACTGACCTCTAGTGGTCACAAGGACACCCCAGCATTCCCATGTACCCCAGCTGCATGAGTCCATCCCAGACGATAGGTGTTGTGGAAGAAATTGCTTAGAAGAAGGCCTTTCCTCTTTCTACCCTCTCCTCTCTCACCCTCCCTGGGCTTTCCTCCTCCACTTCTACAAATCTACAAGTCTCTCGTCCTCTCTGCAAGGGTGTGTGGACAGGCTGGGGCTCATCAGGCTGGAGGGCTGGATGGTGCTCATCCTGTTTCATCAGGGGCCACATCCTGCTGAAGCTGCTTTCACCTCCTAAGGCATCCTGGTTGTCAGCAGAGAATCGTGCTTACATGAAAAGTCAACATCCTGTTCACAGTTAAACTTTATTAAGACTGCGAAGTAAGGCTAAAGGCTGTGTTCTGACAATAATCCTTAAGCTGGATGAACACTTATGATACACCAGATACCATTCTGAACAGTGTAGATATTTAAGTTCATTTACTGAAACTCTTAGAAGCAGGTCTTGCTTCTAGCCCTCATTTTGCAGATGAGGAAATGGAGGTTCAGTCACCAGCTCAAGCTAACAAAACTGGGTAGATCAGACGTCTAGCCCAGGCTGTGTTCCAGGGCAAACATGAGCTCCTAGGCACTGCAGGGCATAACTCTCAGCACTACCTTGGAGTAGTCACACGACTGTGCCAAGGTCCTTGAGTTTCTATGCAAACATTCATGAGGGGCTGGAGCAGCACAGAGGTTAGAGGATTTCTTTAGAAATGGAATGGACACATTTGCTGAAGCAGAAGCTTCATTATGCACCTCACTTTTCCTCTGCTCCCCTCCTTTTCCTACCCAAGAGGTTCTTCAATTCCTGGGAAAGTCTTCCAGGAACAAATATTCAGCTAGGATTTATTTCTCATGTATTTCGGACACTGTAGTAGGTGCTTTAGAAATATTACCCACTTAATCCTCCCAACAATTTCACGAGGTGGCTGTTATTATCCTCGTTTGACAGATACATACACCAGAGCACAGAGAATCGAATAGTGAGCCAAAGTCACACAGCAACTAAGTGGCCAGGCTGAGGTGCAGACTCAGACCTGTCTGCTGCCAAAGCTCACCGCCTGCCCCAACCAACTGCACAGCCTGTTGACAGTGAGCTCTGTGTGCTGGACATCAACAGTGACCCGGTTCCAAGTCTTCCCCCCACATCTCTGTGCCAAGGAAGGAGAAGGCACAGTGATCTTTCCTGCTGGAGAGTGGGGGAAGCCAAAAGTACATAAGCGCTCACAGGATGGACCCAGACAAGCCTGGAGCATCCTCAGGGAGCTCAGGTTGACAGCTGAGCCAGCAGCCCAGGGCTTCTCTGCCCCTGCAGTGGAAACTGCTCTGGTTTAAGCTCTTACTCTGAGGTCCCTTTCTTGTTTCTGGCACCTGCACCCAGGAGGCAACAGACGCAGAAGACTTTGCCACCAGCTCAGACAAGAGGTGGCCCTAGAAGGAAATATCAGGCCTTGGCTGAGCAGAGCTGTGGGAGGAGCCCACTCACTCAGCCCACTTGGTGGTGGCTTTATCTCCACTCAGCAGATAAGGAGAAGCTGTGGGTTAGAGGCCCCTCAAGAGGCCCCTGTGCTTGAAGGCACATGTTGCTTCTCAAGTTTGTAGCTGTTGCTTTGCATCCATACAAAAGTAACCTCAAGAGGTCCTTCACACCCTCACCTCATTTTTTAAAAGATCTGATTTCCAAGCAGTGTATCTTAGTGAAAGAGATCAGAAGACCTGCGTTCTAGTCATAGCTGTGCTCTAACTAGATGCATTATAGTGAGTTAATCTCATTCTCTCTCTGGTCTTAGAGAGGGGAGGCAGTTTATCAAGTTCACCCAATAAACTAATGACGAAATCGGCACTCAAAGCTAAGCCCCTACTCGTTCCTCCTCCAGGCTGTGTGATGGATGGATACATCATATCATGAATCCATTCACAAATTCAGCAGTCTCTAAGCTCTCCTTCTGCACCAGAAAACAGGAACATTGGGATGAACAAACATACCTCATGCTGGCAGAGAACTCTGAAATCTTCCAGTTGCTTTCACTTCATTTAAAGATAGAAAAAGTGAGGCCCAAAGAGAGAAGTATAAGAACTTGCATAAGTCACAAGAAACTGAAATGCTAAAAAATACCTGGGCTACATGCTGAGTGTAAAGATGGATGTGGAGCTTGACTGAACATAGCGGAATTTTGTGACGGAAGGGGTGGGGAAGGTCGAGAAGTTAGGAAAGCCTTATTTGGAGACGCAGAGGTCGTAAACAGAGAGGTAAATGCCAGCTATCTCTCATTCCACACTGTAGTGTTTTTGTCCTCTTTTCAAGTGGGGAGAATTTCTATTCCTCTAAGTGTGATTCCTTGGCATGAGCTAAAGCAAGGAAATTGGTACTGGGACAAAGTTTGGAGCAGCTGTTCCCTTATAGAGTCCATGCTCAAATCCTGCTGTGTAACAAACAGCAAAACACCCTTGCATGGTTTTCTGACTGTCTCCATTTGGCTAGGTCTGAGGATGAATCTGAAGATGGTGGCTGATAAACTTTAGGAGCTTTACACGTCCGAGTCAGAGTCAAGGCTCTGTGCTTTGCATCGCTGGTTTCTGGTGCCACTTCTCACAGGTAACCAGAATGTTGGAGTCAGAACAAGTTGATAAATATGAGCAGAAGCATAGATGCCATTTTTAAATCAATCACAATGAACCAGAGTCATTCCCAAAATGTGTCTTGCAGGTAAATTTTTATTTTAATGTTTTTTATACCAGATTTTACTTACTTTCTCTGTTATTAGATATGACCACTGTCAAGGGTAAACTCTCAGGTAAACCCAAAAATACAGGGTGTCACTTTTTCTTTCTAAAGACCAGGTCTTGCTGTGCTGCCCAGGCTATCTCAAACTTCTGGGCTTAAATGATCCTTAAGTATCGGTAGTGTGAGACATAGAGCGATTATACCCACCACAACAAGAATTCAAAACATCTGCTGTCTTTGCCTCTTCCCACCTACCCGCCAATGGCTCTAGCCTGTTTCCTCTGGAAATCTGTGGCTCAGAGAAGCCAGTGCCCCAGCTGGACTTGTGCTTCCCTGAAGGTGACAGTGCTTGACCCTGAGGACTGTAGGGACCAGCACTTCTTGAGCTTTTCTGGCTGGGAAGAGAGAGACAAAACTGCCCCTCTGGAATGTTGCTCAGTTGACTTTTTCTTATCCACGTGTGTTCCTGGCTCTGGGTGGAAGTCATGGCTCCTGGTCACTAACCTCAGAGATGTGGTGATAGTCTCACAGTGGGGCAAAAGTGCCTGCAACTTGCCCGCAACTGGCAAGATGAGGCCTTGAGAAAATTAGGGTCTAGAAAGAAATGGGGTGGAGAGAAGGTGAGTCAAGCTAAGTGAGGGCTTACAGTTTCTGGTCTAGTTAGGTCCCACCTGGTTGAAGCTCAGTCAGCTTGAGCGTACTGTGAGGGAGGAGTATGAGTGAGCCCTGAGACTTTTGTGTCCAAGCTGGACCACAGCTGGACTCGCTGGTTGAATCCATCTGTGCAGGTCGGCTGTACAGTGACCTTGGCCTCTTCTAAAAACCTGTTCAGCCAGGCTGGGCTGAAGAATGAGAGGCTGGTAGGAGGACAGATGGTACAGCTCAAGCCTGTGGGTGTTGTGCCGTTGGCTTCAGGACCCCTGGCTGGACTTCTGTCCTCAGCTGCACCAAATCTCCTGTGTGTGGTAGGAAGAAGCAGGTGGCTGTGGGGAATTAGTAATGAGATATGGAGTCATTCACCTCCGGGTCATTAGTTCAAAACCAGGTCACCAGGGAGTCAGTGTTCTCAACCAAGGGAGCATGGTGGGGTTTCATTTGAGTAGCTGGAAGGCAGACATTTGGCCTTGCAGAGGCCAGCTCAAGCAGGTCAGCCTGGCCACAGGGCAAAGAACTCTGTCCTGCTGACATGCTTTGTGGACCAGAGAGCCCTCCCATGGGGCACCCCCTTCTCTGTCCCCAGGCCACGTCATACCCTCTTGTCAAAAGACCCCAGGTAGGCAGCAATCACTCAGATCATCTGGGAATAGCCCTGTTTTCCTAGAAATGTCTGACTTTCTGGAGGTAAATATTATCTATCTATCTATCTATCTATCTATCTATCTATTTCTATATCTATCTTGCTCTAGCACATCCTATTTTGTGATTTTTTAGTTCATCATTATCTAAATTTATTTACTGACATATCTATCACCTGAACCTTACCATGATTATCACTTAAGCTTTTTGAATGCAGAAGCCCTATTTATGCCTGATACGTGTTAAGTCCTTAAAGACTGTTGATTGAATAAATAAGTAAGAAGGAGTAATGAATTCCTGGTGCCTTCCAGTGTTTGGTAGAGTGAGCATTATCACAGGCATTTGCTGAATGAATGAATGAATGAATGAATGAATGAATGAATGAATGGGTAGAGGGTCACAGAGTGAAAATTTTGAGAACTACCAAGTCATAACATCAATGACAGCATTTTATAGGTACAGAATCAGAAAGCTTTTCTTAAAACTAAACTAAAATACCAAATGCAAAGGGTAGTACTTGGCTCATAGTAGATGGGTGGAAAGTTTCTGGAGTGAATGAATGGGAAGTGAATGTATGGGCAGATTAAACAAATAAGGTGAGCGTGCATCTGACAAAACCCGAAAGATTTGTGCTCAATTTTCCATTGTTCTTTTAGCCAATTTTTAAAAAACACTTATAGTATCTTATAATAAATTTATAGCATCTCTCCAAAAGCTCTTTCCTTTTTGAAGATTCTTAGTGGTCTTGACCTACTGTTTGTCAGATCTGCTTTATGGTGAGTGGTGAGGCTGTATCAGGAGTTGGGAATTCACTGCTTTCATCATGGCAATTCTGAGGGAACTGCAGTGGCTGTGTCCTGCCAGGCCTTCTGGTGGCTGATTCCTTGGAGTCCCAGCAACATCACCCAGTACATGTCTTTATTTTTTTGACTTAGAGGTTCCTTTTTTATCCAAAGTGATATTCAGTTGTTTTCCTCTTTATCAAAACAATGACCTCTGGGTTTCTCTTCCCCCATCTGTAGATGTGGGATTTTCTCCTGCATCCAATCTTTCTAAAGTACAGTTTTTTCTATCATTCACTCATTCAGTAATGCATTCATCCAAGCAGCACGCATCGTGCTCTATGTGCCAGCTGTACACAAACATGAGCAGAATGCAATCCATACCCAAAGTCCCATTTTCTCATGCGTCCATTGAGGCCATGCTCCATGACAGCCACTCTGTTCTGGGCCTACAACAGCAAGGGAGACAGCCTGGCTGTGTGTTGGTACAGTTGTCCTTCTGTCTTGCAGCTGTCTGTCTTAGATTATAAATCAGTCAGATATAGTAGGAATAATATCTAATCAGGACCAATATTTAATAAAGAGGTTGACATTAAGCCTATTTGCTCTGTATTATGACTAGCTAAGCACAATTGACTATAGCTCCCTAGGTGAAAAAAGGCTATTTATAGCACACAAAGGTGTTGTAATATCAAGCTGTACTTCTCTGGACAAGTACTGTGTAGCCTGACTATTTGAGAAAATGCTATATAGCATTTATGGCTATCCACTGTGCTAAGTGTTAGGGAGAGTGGACAAAACCTTCCTCAGTCTCAAACAGATTTGAACCTAGTCAAAACATAAAACACAGGCAGTGCTCAATATGATGAAGATTATAGCAAGATCTGTTCTCCTATATTATATATTACAAAATATAAATATAATATAGATATATGCCATGTCAATATTATATATTTCTATAATATTGTATACTAATAATACATAATAATCATATAATATATATTTATATAGTATAATAATAATATTTTCTTTCTTTCTTTCTTTCTTTCTTTCTTTCTTTCTTTCACAGTATTGAGAATTGAACTGAGGGCCTCACATGTAGGAAGAAGGATGTACTCTACCACTGAACACATCTCCAGTCTTAGACTGAGATTTCTAAGTACACAATAATATTGAATATGAGTCCTTGGGTCTACGCTAGGCAGAGTTGGTCTTGAGTGCTTTAGATGTAGCCAGGAAGGATTTCTAAGGAAACCTGCTCACCTACAAAGGGAGCACTAAGAAAAGTTGTCTGTTGAGACTGGGCTATGACTAGCAAAGTGTCCCTGTGATCACATAATGATGTGACCACTTTCACATGGGCCAGAGGGTCACATTTACATTGCATGAGTGGTCCAGGAACCCCTAAGTCAAAAAATAAAAACATGCTCTGTATTGGGTGATGCTGCTGAGACTCCAGGGAATCAGCGACCAGAAGGCCTGGCAGGACGCAGCTCACTGCAGTTCCCTCAGAATTACCATGATGAAAGCGGTGAATTCCCAACTCCTAAGGTGCAGTCTCACCACTCTCACCATAAACAAATCTAAGCAGATCTGACAAACAGTAGGTCAAGACCACTAAGAATCTTCAAATATAAATAAATAAATAAATAAATAAATAAATAATAAAGAGCTATTGGAGAGATACTATAAATTAGTGTTTTTTAACAATTGGCCAAAAAAAGGACAATTGGCTAAAAGAAAAATGGAAAACATTTAAAAATCATAAGATATTATTAAAAAACCAAGATGGACTTAGGAAAATACATACAACATAGAAAAGTAACCTCATATGGTTATTGCCAACAGTTATACATAACTGAAGTAGACTTTAAAAACTGGCAAATTTGGGGAAACTGTCCAACATACAGGAGATATAAAAAAGATATAAAGTACAAAAACAAAATTAACAGTCATGAGGTTAGAATGAAGGTAAACATATGACTAACAGGAATTTCAGGAGAAGAGCATTAAGAGAACAAGAAGAGGAAACAACCAATGAGAAAATGGCCAGGAACTTTCCAGAACCTATAAAAGAAATGAATCTTCAGAGGCAGGAAATGAGTCCTAAGAAAGATAAAATGAAATCAGTACCAAATAACATCATAGAAAAACTCCTAAAAGCCAAAAAACAAATAGATCTTAAAAACAACTGGAGAGAAACAGGGGTTCCCACAAAGAAATCATCAGACCAATAACTGATTTCTCAAAAGTAGTGGAGGAAGCTTAAAAGGGTTATTTTTACCTCCTTTAGCCAGCACTTTTAAAGTAAGTGGAAATGAATATATTTTAAAATAAATTACTGAAAGAATTTATTATTCAAGTACACCTCTGGCAAAGATTTCAAGAATATTATTAAAAAAAAAAAAAACCCAAAGGGAAGTCAGAGGCAAGAAAAATAGCAATCAAAGAAGTTGATCAGTGAGGCAAAGAAAAAAATAAAAACCATATCGGCTGTTCAAAGCCAATAATGATAACATTAATAAAATCGGAAAAATATGAAAATAAAGTGGAACTATAAAAAATACTAGATGGCAATAATGTGAAACAGGTTAAAATGTCTAAATTTTCTCTGTTATTTGTAAAGAGAGTATCAACATTAACTTTAGACTTTTTCTCAAACATCTTTGGCAAAAGATTAAGATTGACACTAAAAACAACATGCAATTTCTAAATTAGTAGGGAGAAAGGGAGAAATAAAACTTGATTAATCCAAAAGAAGACAGGAAAGGAGGAAGAAAAGGAATTGAAAAGCACAGCAAAGGGTACAAAAGGAAGTGGCAGAATAAATGCAAAAATACCAGGAAACAATAAATTTAAGTAAATGGACTCAATAGTTTACAAGTAATTATGAGGTTCATTTTTTTAAAGAGGTAGAAACAAAATGAACTTATGCTATTTTAAAAACTACACAGCTAAAAAAGTGAAAGAATACAAAAATGTTAAAAGTAAAAAAGATAAAAAGAGATACACCAGGAAAATACTAATTAAAACAAAGTTGTAACTATAACTATAAATACCATTAAGGGGAAAAAGTGATCATTATACAATGATAAAAAGAACAATTTATCAGGGACACACAAAACACCCAAATTTGTATTATATCTATTATAGACCTTCAAAATATATAGAACAAAAGTAGACTGAAATCCAAGGAAGATTTGAAAATTTAAAAACATATCTTTCTAGTAATTGAAAGATCAGGTGGTATAAAAGTTGGCATAAATTTATGAGTCAAATGATAAAATATAGATTTATATAGAATCTTGCACCCAATAATTGAAGACTACATTTTTCCAAATTGTCTCGGTTACTTTTCTTTCTTTGCTGGGACAAAATACCAGACACCCCAAATTAAGGAAGGAAAGGTTTATTTAGTTCACAGTTTGTGGAGGTTTCAGTCCATACTTGCTGGCTCCAAGGCAGCAAGGCACATGGCACAGGGCACAGTTGGCAACCATTGGTGGTGGCAGAAAACAGCAAGAGGGAAAAGGAAGGAGCAGCAGCAAGCAAGCCTCTTTCCTTCCTCTACCCACCCTGTTATACTCAGTGCAGGGTGGGTGTAGCACTCACACCCGTAATCCCAGCATTCACGCCTATAATCCCATTGGACCATGAGTCCATCAAAACCTTTAGAAGCCCACCCCATGACTGTAGGAGGCTTTGGGGGCACATCTAGACACAAACCATAACACAAATGCATAAAAATATTTTCAAAAATTGACAAGGTAGTAAGCATTTTTAATACATTTCAAAAAATAAATACCATGTCCTTCACCTTCTCTGAGCAAAATCTAATTAGGATAGAAATGAACAAAATGGTAACTTTAGTGACAACAGCAACAACAAAAAATTATATTTAAAATTTAAAACACTTTTTTATTATTTTTAAAAAAATTTAAACATTTCTAATGACTCATGGGTCAAAAAAAGTAATAGAAATGAACAAATATTTAGATAGAACAAAATGCAAAATCTTAATAAGATTTGAAAGCTAGGAAGCATTGAGAGCCATGGTTCTCAATTAGGGACACCTTGTTTCCTAGGGGACAAGCAGCAGTTTCTGAGGTGTTCTACCATGTTCACAGCTGGGAAGATGCTGCTGGTGGTATAATCTCACAGGACAGCCCCAAACCAAAGCTGGGTCAGCTGCTGAGGCAACACTGCCATGTGGAAAAATCCTGATTTACAGAAATTACAGTCCTAATATTACACAGGTGGCCTCAACTCACAATGATTCAATTTACACACTTTCAAATTTACATGGTGTGAAAGTGATATATATTCAGTAGAAACTGTATTTTGAATTTTGACTTTTTCCTAGGCAGTGACAGGCAGTGCGATGCCCTCTCAGGGTGCTAGGCAGTAGCAGTGGATGAGGGTTCCATCCGCCCAGAGTCACGATGGCGAACAATGACTTGCCGCTTTATACAGTGTGCTGCATTGCCAGCATTTATTGGATACAGATATTCAACATATTATGTGAAATAGCCAACCCTTTGTAATAAAATAAGATTTGTGTTCAGTGATTTCTGCTCAACTACAGGCTAATGTGAGTGTTCTGAGCATGTGTAAAGTGAGCTGGGCTAAGCTAGGACCGTAGGTAGGTTAGGTATAAATGTGTCTTCAATTTAAGATATGCTCAATTTAATGCAGGTTTATTGGAATATAATCACATTGTACATCAGGGAGCATCTGTATTAGAAGAGAAGAATGATAATTCTGTTGGCAAGGTTAAGGATAGATTAGGAAAGAGAACCAGGTGTCAGAGAAAAGTTAGTAGGCTATTGTAACAAGTAAGGCAGATAATAATGAAGATTTAGTCTAAGGAACAACAGAAATGGAAGAAGAAAAGAGATTCGTGATGAAATTGAAAAGATTTGGAGATAAATAAAGGAGGAGTAAGGAAACAGGAGATGGCTCAGAGAAGACATCCCAGAGTGAAAACAATCCACAACGGTTGCAAATTCATCACCAGCCATGGCAGAGTGAGAGGCTGACCCCGAATGGATACCACAAGCAGAAGCCTAGGACAGGACAGATCCTCCGTGCATGCTGGCTCCTGATCCTGTCTGAGAGCCATGATTTCCAAAAGGGTAAATGAGATCAAGGCCATGTCCAGGAAGATAAGAAAATCAGAGGACATGACACAGGGGGAGAGGGAGAAAAGGGACAGAGACAGAGACAGAAACAGAGACAGAGACACAGAGACAGACAGAGATAGAGAGAGAGAGAGACAGAGAGAGAGAGGGAGAGAGAGATTGAGATTCCTTATGACTTAGTAGCTATGAGATCTCTTGGGGTACAGATGTGAGTGTGCTGGTACCCAAATCCTTACCTTGCTCAGGTGCTCATGATGAAGCACCTGAAGTTCCCAAAGAGCAGTTGCCAGGTACCTCATAGTGGAGAAAAGGAAAGGAAGAGACAAAGCCCAAAGTCTCAGAGATCATATGAAGGATGCCTCAAACAGCCATTATTCAGTTCTGTCTGTTCCAGACCTAGCCTGGGTGAAGAGTTATATTTACTAATTCGAGACCCAAAGTAGAAACCCAGAGGTCAGCTCTGTTCTCATACAGAGGTTTCTGACACACAAGTAGGTGTCCCCCAGGGGCTTGGTCATTTGCTGGGCCAAAAGCAATGGCTGGTCCTTCCTGTACAGTTTTCATGGGGCAATTCACACAGCACCGGACCTGCGGTCTGGCAATATTTTTGTGGAAATGCTCAGATTTTTCTCTATTTGGTTGAGCTGGTCTCCACAGGTTGAAGTTTGGAAATAGAAGAACCTCAAACAGAAGACAGAGAGAATTTGGAGGCTCATCATTTAAAATAATCCTGGGGGTGGGGTTCAGGGGAAAGGGATGGAAGTGTTCAAGATATGATATACACAAATATATGTGCACCAACACCCCAAAACAAATGTAATTATTATGTATTAAAACATATAAAAATAAATCTTTAGGGGCCGGGGATATAGCTCAGATGCACAAGAACCTGTCTGGTGAGCACAAGGTCCTGAGTTTGATTCCCTGTACAAAAAAAATATGTCTTTAAATGGATACAATGAGAAAAAATAAAATTTTAGACAGTAAAAAAATGCTTAGTAAGAAATTCTAGGGCTAAGAGTGTAATTCAGTGGCAGAGTGTTTACCTATCATGTGTGAGGCCCTGGGCTTGAAGAAATAAAGATAATAAACATGCACACACATGAAATTGGTGTGTTGCACTGTAGCATGACTGTGGGTAATGTAACATGCTGTACATTCTATTATGCTAGCATAAAGGGTTTTATATGTCTCCGCCATGAAGGACTGAAGGAGATAAATAACATTTACTCCAATTTGAATATCACACAATGTGTATATGTGTGGAAATATCACATGCCCCGCCATAAATATGTACAGTTTTTGGTTTTATGTATCAGTTAAAAAATAAATTTAAATGATAAAAGAGTTCCTTTTCCCTCCTCCTCACTAGGATTTGTTATCATTAGATTGTTTTGATCATAGTCATCCTTTCTTGGATAAGATGGTATCTCAGTGTAGTTTTAATTTGCGTTTCTCTGATGTCCAGCAATGATGAACATTTTTTCATTGTTGGTAGGAATGTAAACTGGTGCAACCACTATAGAAATCAATGTGGAGAGTCCTCAAAAAACTAAAATAGAAATCTCATTTTACCCAGATCTTCTTCTCGGTGTCTTCCCAAAAGAGTTAAAATCACCTCATTACAGGGATGCATGCATATCCATATTTATAGCATCACGATTTATAATAGTTAAATCTTGGAAACAGTGTATATGTCTATAAACAGAAGAATGGATAAGGAAAATGTGGTATTTATACCCAATGGAATGCTGCCATAAAGAGAGATAAAGTTGAGGCATTCCTAGGTAAATAGATACAACTTGAGAACATAATGTTAAGTAAAATAAGTCAGACTCACAAGCTCAAATATTGTGTGGTTTCTCTTATGAGAAACACAAAAAACAAAGTAGAAAAAAAGATAAATAGGAAATAAGGAGTTCAAATACTTCCCCAAATTACAAATTCCATTGTTTTAAAACTATTTTCCCAGTAAACACTATTAGTATACCTCACAGATCTAGAGAAAACATGCCTTAAATTCATCTGGAACCAGAAGAGACCCAAAACAGCAAAAGCAATCCTGGGCAACAAAGACAAGTCAAGTGGAATCACAATCCCTGATATGAAATTATACTACAAAGCTACTGTCATAAAATCAACATGGTGATGGCTAAAAAACAGACTGAAGATCAATGGAACAGAATGGAAGAAACAGCCACAACCACAAACACACTCAACCACCTAATCTTTGACAAAGGGGCCAAACAATCTCACTGGAAGAACGATAGCCTCTTTAATAAATGGTGCTGGAAAAACTGCCTTGTCACCTGCCAAAGATTGAAAATAGACCCAAGTCTATCACCATTCACCAAACTCAAGTCAAAGTGGTTCACAGATCTCAATATTAAAATAGAAACACTAAATCTATTGGAAGAGAAAGTAGGTAAAAATCTTGAAGACATAGGGGTAGGCAGAGAGTTCATGAACAAAAACCAAACCGCATGTGAAATACTTCAATGAATCAACACCTGGGATCTCATCCTACTGAAAAGTTTCTACACATCTAGAGAAATCATCAGCAGAGTAAAAAGAAAACCCATAAATTGGGAAAAAAATTTAGCTGACTGTCCCTTGGACAAAGGTCTTCTATCTAGAACATATAAAGAATTAAAAAACACCAGCCCCCCCACAATTCAAAGACCCAATCCAAAAATGGGCATCTGAGATGAATACACACTTCTCAGATGAAGAAATGCAAATGGCAATAAATACATGAGAAAATGTTCAACATCATTAGTTATTTGAGAAATGCAAATTAAAACAACATTGAGATTTCATCTCACCCTGGTAAGAATGGCTAGCATTAAGAAATCAGCGAATAACAAATGCTGGTGAGGCTGTGAAGAAACAGGAACTCTTCTCCACTGCTGGTGGGAGTGCAGACTGGTGAAACCACTGTGGAAATAAGTTTTGAGATTTCTCAGCAAACTAGGTGTAGAGGTCCCATTCAATCCAGCTATTCCCATTCTGGGTATTTTCCCAGAAGATCTAAAAACATCATATCACAGCGATATATGTGCACCCATGTTTACAGCAGCACAATTTGTAATTGCTAAATTGTGGAAGCAACCCAAATCTTCATCCACTGAGGAATGGGTAAAAAAGTTGTGGTACTTTTATATAATGGAATATTGCCCAACAATAAAGAAAGATAAACCCAAGGCTTTTACAGGTAAATGGTCACAACTAGAGACCATACACATAAGTGAAATAAACCAGACCTCCATGTGTAAGCTACGTATTGTCTCACTAGTGTAAGAACCTGAAAGAGTGAATAAAAATTAGGAGGTATGATTGACATTGTGAAATGAAAGGAAATTGCTCAAAAGTAAAGAGAAACTGGGATGAGGGAAAAGAGAAGAGAAAGAAGAGGAAACTGTGTATGTATGTACGCACAGGATAGCTAACATAGTTGTACTACTGACTTCTATCGCTTTACTGAAAGGAACAGTTAATGATTACTTATTTGATCAATCTTGTATGTCTGTATTTGTTTTCCTGAGAAACCACTTTGAAGATATCAATATGTAATACAACAATCATTGTTAACTTCCTATCACTTTGCTGTAATTCAGTATTGCTTGTATTGTTCTTATGCTACTTTGTAAATGGATATGTTTGTTAATGTTTTCCTTCTTTTATTTTTAAAATAAATTTAAAAAATAAAAATATTTTAATACATGTGCTAATTCGTTTCACTTATATGGTACTACTAGTTTATCTTTTTTGTTTAAAGAAAAGATTAGTGTTATTATCTGTTTCTCTTTTGTAAGAATCTCTTTGGTTTGCGTCTTGTACTCTGAGTAATTACTTTGAAGATAACAATACACAGTGTAAAAACTGTGTTATTCTTTTATTATTTGATTAGGAAATTTTGTTTTATTTTTTCATAAAATAAAAAAAATTAAAGAAAATAATAATGCTTAAGACATTTCTACATTAACTTCTTTGGGCCCCTTCCCTCAGGGGTTTTAAGATGTTTCTGGTAAAATGAGATGTTTGGGTTGATGGTGGTATTTTTTCTTTCTTTTTTTTTTCTCTTTTTTCCACCTAGACAAAAGACAGTCTGGTAAAGTAGCTGCTACTTTTTTGTTACCCATCAAACTCTGTCTCTCTGATCTCTGGTTTGTCAGTGTGTGGGAGAGAGACACAGTCACAGGTTGCAGACTGGGCCAGGCAGTGTTCTCAGCTCAGTTCACCCCCCTTGATCTGACGTCTTTCTTACGGAACTGCCTCTGTGAAACCAGGAATGAGTGAACTCCCTTAAAGTCAAGGGTGTGGTGGTGAAGAAAACAGAAAACAGAAAAAACCTCAGAGATGTGGAACGAGAGAGAGAAAGAATGTAGGGAAGGAAAAGGAAGAACACACAAGCAGAGAGTGTGTACCACATTCAACACTCTTAGGCAGCAGTCCTGGGCTCCTGGGCTCCGTTCCTGAGGTTGGACCTACCAGGGGTATTAAGGAGGCCTCCACCACAATGGAGCTTGGAGAAGGGGGATACCCAGGGCTGCCAAGTGCCCCTGCTGTCTGCCTGTGCACTCCACTTACTCCACGGAGGGTCAAGGAGGGAGATTGGCAGGACTTGCCCAGACTGGTTGAAATTTGTGTGTGTGTGAGAAGTGATTGTTGCATTTCAGCCTTCAGAAGTTGGCTGATTTGAATGTTTCCTTGCCTTCAAAGATGAATTTACTTAGCTCTCCTCCAAGAAAAACAAAGATGTTACAATGCAAATTTTTCCCCTTTATCCTGTGAAAGAATTCTGAGGTGAATGCCTCCTAGCAGATCTTATATTTGTTTAAGTTATTTTTACAGCTGCAGTCTCATTTGGTTCTTGTAAGGATGGAATAGATAAAATTCAACCTCTGTTTTTATTCTTAGAATGTAGTGTAGGTCTGCATCCTTTTTTGATAATAAGAATTATGTAATTGCTTATCATTTATATTTCGCTTTGATTACCAGGAAGCTCAGAACCAACTTTGGAACTCGAATACCGCTTTCTCTGTTTTTTTCCTGGTTTTGATTTTTGCTGATATTTCTATCATCTGTGGGTCTGTTTTGCATTTCTAATTATATTTTGCCATTTTATTCCCTTTTGAGTTTGGGTTTGAAATTCATCGCATTTAACAAATATTTCTTAACCTCCTAACCCCTTATTCCTTTTCCATGTTTTATCTATCTTCATAACTCCTAAAACCATATAAAGTGTCTGCTTGGCTCCTTACCCTGTCAATAGAAGGGGTGCTCCCCAAGGCCAGGAGCTCTGCGTTTTTATTTCTAGAGTGCAGAGAGGAGCCTGGCTGTCCCTATACAGTGTGAAATAAAGGATTTGCCTACCATTTGCCACATCCTGTGCTCGGAGAGAGGAACCCCAGCCCACTCCCTGGGTGGGACCTGGGCACCGCCTACACACATCTGGCATGTGATCTAAGGCTCTGGTCTCACTAACTTGAAATTCTACTACATTCTGAACAAGGAGCTGCATGTTCACATTCTTCCCCTGGCTCTACACATTCTGTGGGGCTGGTCCTGATGGGAATAAGACAATGTCATTACCTTCACCAGAGTTTCCATCTACTGGGAGAGAAATCATAAAAACGATACACACTATCAATATTTATTTTTAACACAAAAGACATATGTACACGTGCACTATATACCTATGTGAATCTTTTCATGCTAAACCAGGGCCTTTTTCTTTAAATCACAGTTCTAGTGTAAACCACACCCTTTGGGCATCATCTATGATTTCCTGTTTTCATTTCTTTAAAGTGGCAGAATTTAAAGATATGTTTCAGAATAAATCTGACTGCTGAGTTCTTCTGTGGCTTTATAATCCACTTCCCGGTCTTTTACAATTGTTCTACTCAGCTTTCCCTCACATTTATTGGGTCTTTTGAAACTATTCAAATTAGCTTTTACATAAATGAAAACCTTTTGTACTCACATTTCATTGGCTTACATACTATCTAATTCAATTGTATAAATTACCATAACATGTACAACTAGCATGAATCAATTTGAGAACAAATAAAGATGACTCCAGACAAGTGAACCCTAAACAAGGAAGAAGACATGCAGCCATACTAGAGCTTGGCCACTGGCCGCCAGCATGAATCTGCATGCTTCACAGACATATGGGGAATGTCAGTGTGCAGTCTGGGTTTTTACTGTCCCCCAAAAGTCATGTGTTAAAAGGCTTGGTGGTCAGCCCAAAGCACTACCGGGTGGTAGACTTCTAAGAGGTAGGGCTCAGAGAGGAAGTTAGGTCAAGTGGGCATGCCCAAAGAGCAGAGAAGAAGATCCCAAGACCTTGGCCCTTCTGTTCTTTCTCTCTCTTTTGCTTCCTGACTGTGAGAGGAATGATTTTGCACTTCTTCCCACCATGCTGTGCTGCCTTGCCACAGACCCAAAAACAGCAGGGTCAGTGACCATGGATTTAAACCTCTACAACTATGACTTAAAACAAACCTTTCCTCTTTTTCAGTTGATTTTCTCAGGTACTGTATTTCATTATAGCAGGTGCTGTATTTCATTTCATTATATGGCAGCTGACTGACACAGCTGCTGCATTTGGGAGTCAATGAAGTAGAAATTGATGAAGAAAATTCTCCTGCAATCAGCATAACAGGTAGATTGAATTAGGTCAAGATAGATGAGTCTCACCTTATCTCTTGCAGGAAGGATTTCATGCACGACTTTCAGCAAGACTAGTAATTTCTTTGATCCTGTTTTCTCAACAGTTAAGTAAGGATTTGCTTGTATATGTGTATTTCACACATATGATCTTTCTGCCTATCAATTGACATACATACATACACATGCACACAAATTCTTATCTCACTGTTGAGAAAGCAGGTCAGAGAAATTGAATGCTTTGCTGAAAGTCATACATGAAATCCATAACCAAGCCAGTCCTTCTGGCTCTTCAGGGAAGCTCAATAAATGGTGAGAGAGTTGAAGTGAAGAGTTCTCACAAACTGCTTATTTTATCCAAGCATTGGTTTCTTTAGCCCTACCTCACTTGTCATGAGAACTAAATAAGTTAACCACATAAAGAATCTGGCACTGGCAAACTTGACACATGTCAGTTTCTACATTCTCTTTAACATCTAACTTTCTTCCTTCCTTTACTTGTTCCTTCTTCCAAGAAGAAAGAAATAACATAAAAGGAGAGAGCATGTGGCTACTTATTTTGAGAAGGGTAATGAGCTGGAAATGAGGTTAAAATCAGCAAAAGGGATATAGGTTAGATAAAGCCCTGACTACCAGAGACTTACGTGAGCAGAACAGTGCACCCAGGAGAGCTGGAAACTGTCTTTCCTGGAACTCTTTCAGCGAAGGTCATGGCTTATTTCTGGGTACTTCAAGCCATTTGTTAGTGTTGTCCTCTCTGGCCTTCAGAGGAGTGATACATTAACAAGCCTGAGAACTTTGTCAGCAGTTCTGAAATAAGCTCTTCATTAGCATTTCAGAGGGACATCTAAATGCCACCACTAAAGAGCAGGCTTCCATGGCCAGTGCAAAGCCCATGGGGAGATTCCTGTAATGCCAGGTCATTTTGCTGAGTTTCCAGGGGTGACCAGTGGAAAAGGAGATTGCTCCCTCTCATGAACCCCACCACTTCATTCTGTCCAGACAGTGCAGATAATTCAGGTCAGCCCAGCTCCTGAGAGCAACTGTCCCCTGCCTCAGCCTGAAGATGCAAACCAATCACATAATTGCACTATAGTAAAGACATTAACTTTTCTCCAACCTATTTTTTCAGACATCCTGTTGTTTCCTCAGAGGAGCTGAGTTTAAAAAGAAAGGAGTTTCTTATCAGTTTGAACTAATATATGTGTAGATTTACCCAAATGTTAAGACTGGGTCAGGATGGAGAGTGACTGACACCCCACCCAAAGGGCACACAATTTGAATTTGTAACATACAATTTGCAGGTTACATTTGAGCTCTCCTACACAATGACATGAGGGTTTGTTTGTTTTGTTTTAGCAGGAATAAGCCCTTACAGTTGCAAATGCCATTCTAAATGCCTGCGGTAATTATTTCCAAATAATTCATTCAGCATCACAGTGATAGCCAGCAGCTTTGTTTCCTGCTAGTTGGAAGAGGGGTAAAGGAGAAATGGGGTGAGTAGTGAGAAGATGGTAAATCCAAGTGGATATGGTCAGAATAAACTTGAGAGTGGACGAGTCACATGGCTGGTCAGGCTGAGCTTGTGGAAAAGATTAAATAAATAACCTTCAGATGAGACCTAGGTGAAAGAAAGGAAATTCAAAACCTCTCATCTATTAGAGAGGTGTTCACAATTCATGAATTTAGCCGTCCTCAAGGGTCTGCAAATACCTGTTTTTTTTTTTTCTCTGCACCACACAGGCATGCAGGTTAAAAGTAATTAGTCCTTTTCTCACGGATTAGTTATCTAACCATACGTCTCTCTCCTTGGTGAGTTTTAGGCAGTGTTCAATACTTGATTTACAATTTAAACATCTTCTTCTACAATTATCAAAGAGTGTTTGCAAGCACATAATATCCAGCCTTCTCTTCCCATACAGTATTAAAGAATATCTTAGAAGCCAGGCATGGGGGCACACACCTGTAATCCCAGCATCCTGGGAGTTTGAGACAATAGGATCCCAAGTTTGAGACTAGTCTAGACAATTCAGAGACTTAACCAGCTCTTGTCTCAAAAATTTAAAAATGTGCTAGGGATGCAAATGCCCTGCATTCAATTGCCAGTACTATGGAAAAAAATTGTTTTGAAGAATCTAGGACAATGGGATATTAAAATAAAAATAGCTCATTAAAAATAAGAATCCATGAGTACATACATATATGTTGATATGATACACTATATCATATTATATACAGTGATATAGCACATTATTTTGTGTTGCTCCTGACTCAAAAATATATGACCTAACTCATGAGCCATAAGACAATCCCAACTGGAGACTATTCTACAAAAGAACTGGGTGTGTTTAGAACATGTCTGTAGCATAAGACAGACTGAGTAACTGCTCCAGAGTAAGAGAGGGCTATATTAGAGAGAATTAATGAATACAGTACCAACCTAGATTTTTTTGCAATAAAGACATTACTAGAAAATTGACAAAATTATTATAAAGGCTACAGTTTAGATAGTTATTATTGTCGGTGTTTATTTCTTGATTTTTATAATTGTATGGTAATAGTATTAGAGAGTGTCTTGATTTTATGAAAGAAAAGACAACCTGAAGGGTGTTGGGGTGAAGGGGCATCACATCCGCATTCTGCTTGCACTGTTTACTTGCATAGAGAGAGAGAACAAAGCAAACATGGTGAAATGGTAGCCTTTAAGGGCACTGGACTAAGAGACATGTGAATAATTTGTACTATTTTCACTTCTCTGGATGTCCGAAATTATATCTTTAATAGTTTCTGAACCTTCAATAGGTAGTGGCAGGATTAGGCTGGGAGCCTCTGTCATTGCTAATCACTAGCTAGGCTCTCCTTGGAGACATTTCTGGCCCTCTCATGGCCCTGTTTAGCTTTGGATAATGTCACCAATGACCAAAGTGGACACTTGCACAAGTGGTGTGAGGGAGTTGGGAGTGGGTGGCTCTGATGACCCTTTCCAGACCTGTCCTTGAGTCTCTGGTTTCTGGGTGTGCCCTTAAAGAGTGTGAGTCTTCTACCTGGCAGTATTACAGGCAGATCTGTGTCCTTGGCACGACGTTAAATTTGTGGTCCTTAATTTTGACTCTCTAAAATGAGCACTTTTTCTTTTTGTCCTCTCTTAATTTCTCAGGAATGCCTGCATGTGACATCATTGTGATTTAAATGTGCTCAGATTGTTAGACAGGGACACTTCCTGTTATGGCTTCTATCTAGAGGTCCCTTTAAAGCCTCTTATGATCATAGGCAGAACCTTTCAAAGACAATTGGATCATAGCGGCATTAAAGCTGACTTGCTGCTAGGAGGTGGGGCCTGGTCAGAAAGGCGGGTCTCTGTGGGCGTGACCTGGAAGGTTACACTGTATCTCCTTTCCCGGTTCCTCCCTAGACTCTCTGCTTTCCCTACACCCACTACACCCTAAGGCGAGCAGCTTTCCTCTGTCATACCCTTCTACCATGGCTTCCTGCCTTGGGGTCAGCCAACTACGGACTGAAATGTGAGCCGAATACACGTCCTTTCCTAAGTTACATGTGTTAGGTATTCTGTCCCAGCAACAAGGAACGTGACAAAGACCCTGCCTAAAAATGTATTAAATGGACATGGTGCTTGTATCCAGTATACTTAAAAAACTACCCATATTTGGTTCTTCTCCATCCACAAAATGACCTGGCAATGTCTGCGTTTCATCTGCATTTGTTGCTGTGTGGAAGAGCTAGCCTGAGGGAGTGATGGAAATCCATTTTCCACCAAGATGTGAAATCTGTAAGATGAGCCATTTCTCCCTACCTCCTCTTACCTTCCACTACACACACAAACTCTTTATCAAGTACTTCATAACCTGATACCAACTGTTATTCTATTTTCATCATTTGGGAGGAAGAAAATATGAGAATGGAAATAACCCTCTCCTCCAACCTTTTGTAATAGCCACTATCCACAGCCACCTCCCCAGTTTGCCACATTTAAATCTCACAGTCCACTTTCAATGGGGGACTTCTCAGATTGCTACTCATAATAGCAACTTATACTTACTGAATTCCAATTTGCAACAGATTTCATAATGCATCAGATGGGAAAATATATGCAAACTGTGCAGCATCATGTCTGGCACGTAACAAGCATTAACTATAGGTCAGCATCTACAGATCCTCACCCCGACTCAAGACTTTCAGGGCTACATTTAGAATTTGATTAACTGTGGGTATTAGAAAGGTAATGAGGTGCATGTACTGTATAATAAGGAAACACCTTTAGCTGGGTCTGGGGCAGTATGAACTAATCCAATGCATATTTCTGTGGTGAAAGGTACAAGAAGTCACATTAAGGAATTGGGTCTGTGTGTTCCCAAGTCTCAGAACATCAGTTGTATTTCCTATTGTGATTGCATTGTCTAGCTATTGGATAACTCAGTAAACTTTGAATGATTGAAAAAAGAGAGTTTTTGTGTCTATGAAAATGAAATTGAATGATTTTGAAAGAACCAGTGAAAGTTATTTTTAAAAAACTACTATTTAATTAAAAGCAGTTGAGACCATTGGCAAAGATGGGAGGAAAAAAAAACATTAAAATCTAGAAGTTGGCATATAGATTGCTTAAATTCTTACTCTACCTTAAACCTGGAAAGTGATAGTTATGCACGTTAAATCATGGGTATGACTTTTGCAAGAAAGCTTATGGAGAATTCCAATCAGCAGATCTAAAGGATAAAAAAAGATTTTGACCCAATGTTAAATTTGGTGACTGAATACAATCATACATGTTCTAAGCTAAATGTTAAAAGCAAATATGTAACATTTCTTACTTTCCACTCTTTCAACTTTTTTTTTTTTTTTTTGTGCCAGGAATCAAACAGGAATCAAACTCAGGACCTTGCACTTGCCAGGCAGGCACTTATGCCACTGAGCTATATCCCCAGGCCGCTTTCTTTCTTTTTTTTTTTTCTGTTTGTTTTTCTTCTGGTACCAGGAATCAAACTCACGAACTCATGACCTTGCCCTTGCCAGGCAGGCACTTTGCCACTGAACTAAATCCCCACCCCTACCCCTCTTTCAACTTTTTCTGCCAATGAATCAGTTGCCAGGTCTAACTCTAGTCCCTTGGGAAACTTCTACTACAATATTGTTCTTGGTAAGAAAAAATAAAAATGTGTTCATATTTATATATTTTGCTAGATTCATTGTAGAATCAGTTTGTGAAGATACTAACAAATTATGGGGCAATTTTCATTGAGACTTCAAATTTTCATCAATTTATTTTAGAAATTGACTTTAAAATAGAACTTTTTAACATGGAACAAATATTTTTCTCCTTTTAATAATATATCAATAATATATTTCCTTTTAATAATATGTCAAATAATATATTATTGTTCTTCAGTAAGGAATTATGATTTCAGAACATAGAGTCTAGCTATTTCTTATTAAGTACAGTATTAAGTATTAACCTCGGTATTTAAGGTTTTTTTCTATAGTAAATGACATTTTATTTTTAATTGGTTATTGCTGATTGATAAGAAAGAAATTGATTATTGTATATTGATTTTATATCTAGCATTATCTGATATATTTTGATTGTAATAATTTAAGACACTATCAGAGATTTTCCATGTATATAGTAGTGTAATCTGCACATAATGACAGTTCTGTCCTTTTCTTTCAAATATTTCTGCCTTATTCTTTTTTTTGCATATTGGTCTGGACCTCTGGTACAAGGTTAAATCAGCAGCAATTAAGGCAGCTCTCTTTTGCCCTTTGTGTTAATGGGTAAGATTTCTAAGGCTCTTGCCATACCTGGTAGATAACTCATGTAAATTGATCCTTTTATGCATTCCTAGTTTGAATATGTTCTTTTTCCCTCCTGGTATGGATATATACATTATATTCCCACTGTTGAATCTTTTTTTTTTTGTCTTTTTGAGGCAGGGTCTTGCTCTGCAGTTCAGGCTGGCCTTGAGCTCACTTTGTAGCCCAGGCTGGTCTCGAGCTTGCAATGTGTTGAATCATTTTTATATATCAAATAAATCTTATTTGGTATATGGTTTAGATCTAAAACGTCCTCCCAAAATCTTGCTGTAGGAGGTGCGGCTTGGTCTGAAGAGGTGGGTCAGGGGCATGGACAGGACTCTTGTCCTGTTTCCTTCCTTCACTCTGCTTCCTGGCCACCATGCCTTGAGCAGCCTTCTTTTTTGGGGGGGGGGGCGTTTCTCCGGTACCGGGAACCGAACTCACGACCTTGCGCTTGCCAGGCAGGCGCTTTGCCGCTGAGCTAAATCCCCAGCCCCGAGCAGCCTTCTTCTGCCATGATATTCTGCCATGGCCTTTCTGCCTTGGAGCTTACTAACCATGAAGGAACCCCTCTAAAGCCATGAGCCCAAATAAACCTCTCCTTCAAATTGTGGGTTTTATATATTGTGTTCCAGGGATGAGAAAGCTGACTAATACATTTGGTCATGAGATATTATTCTTGTATTACATGGTTGAATTTCATTTGCTAATTCTTTCTTCAGAATTGTATATGTAGTTCATATGTGAGATTGTTTATAATTTTTTGTGAGATTTTGTCATTGGAATTATATTAGACTTTAAAAATGAGTTTTTTGTCTTTCCATCTTTGTTTTTCTTTTCTGAGATAATTCATATATCATAAGGGTTGGGTGCATCTTTAAGTTAGGTAGGTTCACCCATGATAGATTTAAGTCTGATAAGATTTTGAAAAGTTAGACATTTTAATTTAAGAGTGACATTCAGAGAGATAAGCACCCAGTTCGTAAGTGTATGACTTGGTGAGTTATCTCAGAGTTAATACGCTTACACTACTGCCACCCTGGCACCTGCAAAGCCCTCTTCTGACTTCCCCAAGTCACCTCCTCCAAGCAGTTGCTACCCTCCTTTCTGTCATCAGCGATCCACTTTGTCATTTTTTGCTTTTGTATAAATGAAATCAAACAACATGTATATTTTTGTGTTCTTTTGATGAGATGACCTTTTTTTAGTGCTGTGCTTATGAGATCTTATGGTATAAAGCAATAGTCTGTTTATTTTCATTGTTGTGTAATATTTTATTGTATAAAATGTGCCACAATTTATCCACTCTGCTGTTGAGGATCATAGAGATAGTTTTCAGTTTTATGGTATTATGAATAATCCTGCTTCAATATTTTTGAACACATCTTTTGGGCATGAGCATATTCGATGTTAGGAGTGGAAGTTTAAGATTAGCAAGGGTGTTCAGGTTCATTCATCTTTAGTAGGTGTATGCCATCAACTGCTTCCCAAGGTGATTGTGTATGTTCATGTTCCTAGAGTAGTCTCTGAGAATTTTAGTTGTTCATTATCCTAATCAACAATTGGTGTTATTGGTCTTTTAAAAAGTACAATTTAGCGATTCTGGCCAATGTCTAATTGTGTAACATGGGTTTAAATTTGTTGTCCCTGGTGACTAAGCAGGTTGGGCATTTTATCTTACATGCTCTGGCAACCTGAATATCCTCTTTTTTAAAATGTGTGTGTTATGGTTTGGATCTTAAATGTTCCCCAAAGGGTGACAACACTTAAAGGCCCGTTTGTCAGCCTGAGGTAGTGGAGCCTTCAGAAGGGGGCTGAGTGGAAGGAAGTTAAGTGGCTAGGAACAACCCCTGCACAGGAAAACTGGGACCTTGGGCCACTTCCTCTCACCTTTCGCTCTTTGGTTACCTTGAGGTGAACAATTTTGCTGCACCATGCACTTGCTGCTGTGATGTTCTGCCTCACCAGAGAACCAAAGCAACTGGGCCTTGTGACCACAGACTAAAACCTTTGCAATCATGAGCCTAAATGAATCTTTCTGCTCTATACACTGATTTTCTCAAGTATTTTGTCATAGCAATGGAAAGCCTACTAGCACAGCCTGTTTGGTACTTCTGCCCATTTTTTCTTTACTGTCTTACTTATTGATATGTAAGACCATTGATTTCCAGCTTAATTTTGTTCCCCCCCCAATATACACATTTAAAGCTATATATCTTTTCATCTAAGTACTATATTTGGTGCATGTCACATGTTTTGATATTTTTTCACTTCAATTTAATTTTTAAAATTCTAATTTCTTCTTTTTTTATCAGTTTTTAGAAGCATGTGGCTTCATTTCTAAACACATGGTGACTTTATGGTTATCTATGTGCTATTGATTTCTAGTTTAATCTGCTATGGTTAGAGTCCATATTCTTTATACTTTGAACATATTTTAAAACTTGCCTTATGATTCAGGATTTGGTCAGTTTTGGCATATATATCTTGTCAATTCTTTGTGCAAGTTGAAATGAAATCTTCAATTAGTAAGAGCAGGATTCTATATATGTAAATTAAATTTGTTAATTATTTTGTCTAAATCTTTTGCATTTTTATTGATTTTGCCTGCTTGTTATTGATTTCTTGAAGATGGCCATTTTTTTTTCTGATAAGATGGAATCTCAATGTTGTCTGAATTTGTATTTCTCTAGTAACCAATGATGTTGAACATTTTTTCATGTTTTTATTGGTTATTTTTACTTTGTGAAGTATCTATTCATTTCACTTGCCCATTTTATTTTAGGGGAGGGCCTATTTTTTAAAATTCTTTATGTATTCTAGATGTTAGTCTTCTGTCCAAGAAATAGCTGGAAAAAATTTTCCCTATTATCTAAGTTTCTTTACTCTGTTGGTTGTTTCCTTCACTGTGCAGAATTTTTAAATTTGATATAATCCCATTTGTTAATTCTTGGTGTTATCTCTTGTGCCACTGGGGGTTCTGTTCAGAAAGTCCGTGCCTATACCTGTGTCTTTAAGAGTTTTACCTATTTCATCTTCCAGCGTATTAGGCATTTCTCAACATTTTGATCTTTGTTTCATTTTGATTTTAGTTTAGCACATGGTGAGAGATATGAGCTTCTGCATTTGGATAGCCAGTTAAAGAGGCTATCCTTCCTCTAGTGTATGTTTTTGGCCCATTTGTCAAAGATCAAATAGTTAAATGTGCCTGGTGCTGTTTCTACTTCCTCTATTCTGTTCCAGTGATCCTCATGTCTGTTTTTGGGCCAGTACCATGCTGTTTTTATCACTGTAGCTTTGTAATATAACCTCAAGTCTAGGATTGTGATGTTTTCTTCTAGCTTTTATCAGTTTTGTTAGAAGTAAGGCATCAGTGTTGGTTTGCTCTTTTGAAGTTATATCTGCTTTTCCTCTGCTGTTTTTAGATTTTTTTTTGTCTTTTGTGCATAAGATTTCCTACAACGGGCATAGATATGACATTTTTGCTCCACCCTTTAAAGTACATGAAATTCTTAAAGCTCTGGCTTGATGCTTTATTACACTGTGAAGTGTTCAATCATTATCTTTTATCAGTATATTGTTTCATCTCATTTTTTTTCTGTGATTTCAGTTAAATGTATAATAATTCTTTTCATCCACTTATTAATCTTATGTATGCTTTTCTCTGTTGCCCATTCTTTTATTAGTCTGCTTTAGACTGGCTTTTCTTGTCTTTCAATTCACTAACTCTCCTACTGGCTAGACTAATATACTGTTAAAAATACCTTTTATTTTTATTTATTTATTTATTTATTGGTTTTATTTTTTGTCTTTTTGAGGCAGGGTCTCACTGTGAAGTTCAGGCTAGACTTGAGCTCACTTTGTAACCCAGGCAGGCCTCGAACTTGCAACGATCCTCCTGCCCAGGTGCTGGGATTACAGGTGTGTGCCACCGTGCCTGGCAAAAATGCCTTTTAAATTCTTGATTTATTTTTGCATTTTCGGTTAGATTTATTAAATATTAAATTTCTATTTGAATCTTTTTTAAAATGTATGATTCTTTTCAGTGCTAGGGTTCCAACCAGGGATCTTGAGCTATACCTTTGTTCCCGTCTCCTTTTTTTATAGTTTTCAGTTCTCTGCCAAAATTGACATCTTTTCATTTAATTTATTTTACATGTTTACAATTTTTTAAAAGTTTGGATTTGATAACAACTATCTGAACATCCGTGGATCAACTTCTATTGCCTACTATTTCTCTTGTATTTAAGTAATTTTCTGCCTTTTTGAATACTTGTTTATTTGGCAGGGAAAAGAAAGGATAACACTAGGCATTATGTGTAAAAAATAGATAATTTGATTTTGTAGATGTTATCTTATTGCTTATGATTTTTTTTGTTGTTGTTGTTGTTTTGTTTTTGTACCAGGAATTGAACTCAGGACTTTGAGCTTGCAAGGCAGGTACTTGTGCCACTGACCTGTATCCCTGGCCCTGTGTTTTCATTTTATTGCTGTTCCTTGTAGATTAGAGCCAATTGGTTAACCAATCTGAGATTTAACCAGGGCTTTAGTGTTTGTGAAGGCACCCTTATCCCTCTTCCTTAGGTTTTGAAGATTGAAAATCCAGAAAGCTAGCCAAAACTTTCCCTTCTGTGGGTTCTGATCTTCAAAATTTGTTCATCAACCCCTAAGAAGTTAAACTTTCTCAACTATAATTTTTTAAATCAAATATCCCAATGGGAAAAATCACATCAAATGTTGGACTAGCTGCTATAGATTTCCCTCCCTTCTTGGATCTTGCTCCTGCAAAAATTTGCTGCTCCAGTATCTCTGCAATGTCTTTGAACAGCTTTTTTTTTTTTTTTTTATAATTTATGAGTTCTTCCACTTATTTTCAACTATAGTGGTTGAACTCAACTGCTACAAGCTTCCATTGCTGGAAGTAGAAAAGGTACAGATGCCATTTTAAGGATTATGTCTTCTACTATCTTCAATTCTTGCCGTGATTGCTGATCTGTTTGGGTCTTCTACATATTTTAAATGAGTCTTCCACAAAATAACTCATTTCCCCCACGGATAAAATTCATTGCTATAATATTATATATGTATTTTATCATAATTGAAAAATAATATTACCTTTCTCATTTTCCCTTTTTGTTATCTGAGCTTGCATATGTTTATTTATTTCACTGTTATTTTCAATAATTCACTTTCTTGTTGCACTGATTGAGTATATTGTTTCAAATTATTTTTCTCTAGAAGATCTCAGTTTTTGACCAAGTCAAATAACTTCAGAGACAACAAAATATAGTTTAAATACTTCTCTTTGATAGAAGAAAGAGTTGTTTTTTAAAATCCTTCCTCCATCTTTTGCTTCATGTTTTAGACATCCTGTTCCATGTCTTTGGGCCTCATCTATAAAAGGAGAATAATAATATCTAATCACAGGTTGTTCTGTGGTAACATATTAGAGAACTGAGTGAGGTGTCTGTGCGTGGTTCAATACATGATAGCTGGGAGATATCACTTTGACATGTGAACAACTGAACGGTGACATAGAGTTTGTGGTGGTTTAGATGAGTCTCCCCCAAGGCCCACATGTTAAGCACTTGGTCCTCACCCTATAGAGCTCACGAGAGGTGGCAAAACCCTTAAGAGATGGGGCCTGGTGGAAGGTTAGGTCCTTGAGGGTGTGCTTTCCAAGGGTGTTATGGGACCCTGGTCTCTTTCTTTACTGTTCTTTACTCATTCCTAGCCACAGGATAAATGTCTTACCACTTCCTCCCCACCAAATGTGCTATCACACCACAGACCCAGAGCAATAGGGCTTATCAGTCATGTCCTAAAACTTCTAAAGCTGTGAGCCAAAGTAACCCTTTTTTCTTTGTAAGTTGATTATCTCAGGTGTTATGGTATAGTAATGGAAATCTGACTAACAGAATTGTTATGAAGCAGATTTCACAGCTGCTGACAGATGTGAGGGCTGTCAGGCAAATCTGTTATTCTGATCGTTTAGTGTGACAGAATTTGGATCTGCAATTAAACAGACTTGGGTCTGGGTCCTGGCCTACCACTTGTTTAGCTGTGTGATGATGGCATTTAACATCTAGCCTCAGTTTTCTATCTATGAAATCTAGATAGCAGTAGGACCACTTTTGATTCCATGTATATAACATACACTGAGTTCTTAGTAGGGGACCTACCTCAAATTATAGCTATTACTTCTTCATATAAACTCTCAAATGTGGAATTTAGAGGAAAAATGAGAAAGATGATATGCAAGTAGAAGAGAGAGTATGAAAGAAAAGGAAGAGGATGGAAGGAGGAAGAGAAAAAGGGAAAGAGTCATGGGGGAGTAGAGTGTGTGCCTGCACAAATGTGCCAAACAAAACCTACCAGTCTGTATAATATGCAGTAAAAAATAAACAAAATTTTAAAAACAGAATGACAATTTCTTGAAGCCAGAACTAACAACACCAGCAGGTCTAATTAACAGAGGAAAATGGTGGCTTGTGTGAGAAAGAAATTTCCAAAGATTAAAGTGCCCTGCAGTGGAAGGATGTGGCAACTGGAGCAGCACTGTGTGTGCTACACTCTATGTTTGGTCCCAGGGATAGGTAGGTTTCACCCCAGAGTCACCATCCAGACCTTTCTCACCCCTCCTTCCCACGTGACATTTGCCTCTGCCCTCTGCCCTGGCAGTGACACTGCAAGCTGTGCCCTTGTTTGTTCATGCAACTACAGCACAGAAGGCCACATCAGACATGGGTGATGAAGTGGGAGCAGCACCCAATAAGGCCCCTGGTCCCCCGCCTGCAACCATGGTGCAGGAGGAGAGAGGCATTAAGCAGTGAGCCTCATCCTGAGGGTGCGACTACAGACTGACAGCAGCACCCAGAGCAACAGGCAATGCCAGATCTGACCTGCTCACACCTTGACGTCTCCTGCCCTTAGACTTACGATTGCCTAGGACTGGCTGAAGTATAGGTGGGAAGTGGCTGAGTCCTTTGAGCCTTTGCCCCATGAGGGCTCACTTTATTCTCACATTGTACCCGTTGCTCAGGCAGCTCGTCCTGGGGGCATCTGTCCCCAAACCATTCCCACATCAAACTCACCTGCCTGGCTTACAGCCCCACATTTAAGTTAGGTACCAAGTGATACTGCTTTGGATTGGATCTTTGCCTTTATCAGGGCTCTTAGTGTATGCAAGAGCAGGATGAGCGGTGGGGCATTCCAATCATTCTCTTGGTGAGAAAGGTATATCTTGGGGCAAAGAGCTTTTGCTCCCATTCCAACCAGCTATGTGGTGGTTGCATGCTTGACCTGAGCTTTGGATCTGTTCTGCTGCCTTCCCCACTCTCCATGCTCTGCCTGGCACTTTTCCCACACCCACAGATTTACCACAGCCCCTCCCACACAGCATTCACACCCGAGACCTTCTTTCTGCAGGGCCCCAAAGGAAATCAGCAATCACAGCACCCCTCCTCCACCACCACCAAAGGGAGGAGACCTTATGAAGGAAGGGCCATTTCCTGTGCACCATCTCTCCTTGCTGGCTAGCCTTCGGTGTCAGTCCCTGCCAATTTCTCCTGCCAGAGAGACTGAGCCAAAGGTGCCTGCTTGGTCACCTTTATTTCTGGATCTGCTTCCAACCCCTCTCCCTGGCTTTAGAGGCACAGAATCATCATACATTTGGAGCAAGTTGGCTTCAAAATTAGAACTTGATTGACATCTACATCAAAACCTTCTGTCTCCTCTAAAAGACTGTGTGACATTAACTGCTTGCCTATTCTAACTTTTTAAAAATATTGTTCCCTTGTCATAAAAGAATCAACGCAGACAGCATGGTTGGGAGGTGGTGCTATGGCCACTGCCTTTACATATGTGTTGTGTGGGCAATGCTGGTTATCTGTGCATGTGCACATTCTGCCCTTGGTCAGAGAAGAACCACTTCTCACTGGTCTCCCATTGACTGATGGAGGCAAGAGAGAAAAGCAAGACTTGTATTATGTGAGATGAAAAAGTTGGCCAGGGCTCTCAAAGTCAAAGGAAATGGAGCCCCAGGGAGGATTACCCAGTGCTACTGAGGGTTTCAACAGGCTACTGTCTAGAAGCTTCGGGGCCTGAGGGCAAGGGGGAAGCCTCACAATGTGGACTGCTGCTGTAAGATGATAGAAGGGTCAGAATTATACGCAAGGATGGTGGTTTGTGGGACATCTGGGAAAAAGTTCTTCAAAGACTCCAATGAGCAGAACATGTGATTTAGAAAGCAAGACATCAACCTTACTTCATTCGGAGGATTTAGAGTTCCTCAAGGAAGTCATGGAGCCTATACCCACTGATGTACCACACTTCTAGAGTCTAGGATTGTTTTGAAATAGCATCGATGGACAAGTAAGAAGGACATTTCTGCCACAACTGGTGGTCAAATTCTGGCCCAGACTGACTGACAAGGCCACTAAGGGCCACTTCTTAGAAAGAGGGATATGGAGAAGTCACCTTCCCAGGGGTTGTTGTAAACTCTCCTGTATAGGATTTCCTGCAGGATATGCTGGCTCCAGGGCTGAGTGGAAGACTGCCTTTCCTTCCCCCACAGCCAACATGTCCCGTATACCTGCTCACACTCACTTTCAGCTCTTCTGAATATGGATCTTTTGAAGGCTCTGGGGAGACGGATCCTGGACCAGTAAGTCCTGATAGAAGAGAGAGAGAAGGACCTAAGTCAGTGTAATACTGAAGATGGTAGGCAGCAGAAATGAAGCACTGGGTGTCCAATACAAGAACTACGTTCCACTTAATGAGAAGACAGCAGTTTTCTGGGATGCTCTGAGTAAAGGGAGCAGATCCTTGCCAAACTGTGCCTGGTCCTAGCTCTGAGGCTACACTTACCTGTGCGGTTGAGGCAAGCAGAGCCTCCTGGTTTGTCATTCTTAAGCACTCGTGCCCTCTTGTGGGCACTTCTTCACAACAAATCTAAAGTTAATCCCAGCTTGCAACAGATCATTTATCTGGTTACTTTTGTTACTGCATTTCTGCCCAATAAGCATTTTTGGCATGACTGCTAGATGTTGGAACCCGCAAAGATGCACAGTTCCCTGCTGAGCCACCTCTGGTTATTGAGAACTATGCTGCTTTGAATGTTGGAGTGTGAATATTTCTTCACAACTCTGTTTTCAGTTCTTTGGGATAAACATCTGGAAGTGGGACCACTGGACCTTATGGTAATTTTACTTTCAAATTTTTAAGGATCTTCCATACTATTGTCCATAGTGGTACACCATTTTAAATCCCTACCAAGGTTACACAAGGGTCCCAGTGTCCCCTTCTTAGCAGGTACTTATTTTCCATTCCTTTTCTTTTCTATCCTTCCTTGCTCCTTCTGTTCACCGTTTCCTTTGTTTTGCTGTGCTAAGTTGAAGCAAGGATCTAAAACACATTAGACAAATGTGCTACCTCTGATCTATACCCTCTCTTCTCTCTTTCTCTCTCTCTCCCTCTCTCTGTTTCTCCCTCCCTCTCTCCCTTCCTTCCTTTCCTCTTCTTTCCTTTCTCTCATATTCTCCTGCCCCTGTAGTCACCCTGAAATAGTGCTACAAGGCAATATTTCACAGTGCTTTTTACCTGCATACCCATGGTGTTAGTGATGCAATACTAACTTCACTTCATGCTCCTGTTGTCTATTTGCATGTCTTCTTTAGAGAAATTTTAGAGATATTTCTTTAGGGAAATATCTACTCCAGTTTTGTGTTTGCCTGTGTCTAATTGGATTATCCGCATTGGGTGTGTTTTAGTACGGAGTTGCAGAAGTGTCTCACATATTTGCATATTAGCCGATTATCAGACGTGTGGCCTGCAGCTCTTCTATCCTGCCCCATATGCTGTCGGCTTTTTATTCTGGTTCTTATTTTCTTTGTTGCCCAGAAGCTTTGTGGTTTAATGTCTCCCCACTTGTTCACTTTTTCTTTTGGCACCTTGTACACTGCTTTTTGTGGATTTTTTCCTATGGCTTGTCTTTTATTTTGCTGTTGATTTATACTTTGGGCTTCTCAAATAAGAGCAACCACGTGATATTTAAGCTTATGCGTCTGATTTATTTCACTTAACATTATAGTCTCAGGGTGCATCCAGTTTCCTACAAATGACTCAAGTTTGTCTTCCTTTGTGGCACGGCAGTGCTCCATTGTATACAAATACCATATTTTCTTTCTGGTTTTTGTTTTTTTTCTGGTACCGGGAATCGAACTTATGACCTTGCGCTTGCCAGGCAGGCGCTGTGCCACTGAGCTAAATCCCCAGCCCCTCCATATTTTCTTTCTGTTGATGGAGATCTAGCCACTTTCAGGACTTTGCAATTATGAATTGTACTTCTATAAACATGAGTATGTATGTATCACTATAATATATAATTACTTTCACTTTTTAGGGATTATACTCAGAAGTATCTCTGGGTCAAATGGAATTTCCAGTTTTAGGTCTTCCCCCAAAATACAGAACTTCATTGTCAGGGACAAGTGCGTAGGGTTGGGGTGGAAGATGTGGAGCCCTGCCCTAGGAGCCTAAAAATATGGAATGATTCACAAATTTGCATGTTGTTCTTATGCATTGGCTAATCTCTGTATTGTTATAATTTTAGTATATATGCTGCTGAAGTAAGTACTAGCTTTAGCTTTTTGAGGAATGTCCACATTGATTTCCATAATGGTTGTACTAGTTTATACTCCCACCAACAGGACAGAAGTTTCCTTTTTCCCCACAACCTTGCCAGCATTTGTTATTGGTTGATTTCTTGATGATAGCTGTTCATTCTGGAGTAGGATGGAATTTCAGGGTCAATTTAACTTGCATTTCTCTAGTGGCCAGCCATGTTGAACACTTTTTAAATATGTTTATTGGCTGTTCTTCCTTCTTATGGGAAGTGTCTATTCATTCTAGTTGCTCACTTTTTGATTAGGTCTTCTATTTTGAGAGCAGGGGTCTATTTCTTTTCAGTTCTTTATATATTCTAGATATTAGTCCTCTGTCCAAGAAGTAGCTAGCAAAAATTTTTCCCCGTTCTGTAGGTTGTCTCTTCACTCTGCTGGTGGTTTCTTTTGCTATGCAGAAACTTTCTAATTTGATATAATCCCGTTTGTTGATTCTTGGTCTTATCTCCTATGCAACTGGAGTTCTGTTCAGAAAGTCTTGCCTATGCCTTTGTCTTCAAGAGTTCTACCTATTGTATCTTCCAGCAGATTAAGTACATTTTCTGGCTTTAATTGAGAATTTTATGATTTAATGTTCCATCTTTTTTAAGTATATCATTTATACTTTTTCTTTACATGTTTAGTGATAGTACTAGAGTTTGCAGTTGACACCTAACCCAAGTCCACTTTCTAATAACACTATCCTGATTTATATGCAGGGCACCTCTTTAATAATCACAAACATTTCTAGTTACTCCCTCATATCCCTCATTATCATTGCTGTCATTCATTCCACATATAAAAGTAGACATATGCTCCCCAATTAATGATGGTGTTATGTCTCTATAGACCCATTACTCAAAACTGCATTTAACAAACCTAACCTACCAAATGTCATTGCTTAGCTTCACCTACCTTAAAGATGTTCAGAATAGTCACATTAGCCTACAGTTGGGAAAAAAATCATCTAACATAAGCCTATTTTACATTGAAGTGTTGAATACCTCATGTAATTTATTGAATACAGAACTGAAAGAAAAATAGAATGATTCTAAGAATATGCTTTTGTACCATAAACTTGAAAAAATAATAAATTGAACTATCATAAGTAGGTTTTTTAGTCCCTTTTCTTGTTTCTAAGACAAAATATCCAGTACCCAAAATTAAAAGAGGAAAGGTTTATTTAGTTCACAGTTTTAGAGGCTTTAGTCTATCATTGGCTGGGTCTAAGGCAATGTGGCATGGCAGACAGGCATCACAGAAGAAAATCCAATTTATGGAAAACAGAACACAGCAAAAGTGACAAGGGACCTTGACAACATCTTTTTCTAAAATCTTATTTAGACTACTTAAGGTGGGTAGCATTCATACCCTAATCTTAGTGCCCTTAAGTCTAACACTGCACCATAAATCAATTCCAGTGTTACACACTCTAGATTCAGTCACCTCTAAAAAGTCCCACCTATGACCACATGAGGCTTTGGGGAACCATCTAAACACATGCCATAACATTCCACCCATGGCCCCCTAAAGACTCTTGCACATTCCTTTATGCAAAAGGCCTAAAATTACCAAATTTCAGAGTTTCAGCACTGCTGAAAAGTCCAAGTCTAAAGCCTCCTCTGAGTTCTATTCAGAACTTTGCAGTGAAACTCTTAGCTGCAAGTCCCTATACAAGTGAAAAGAAAGTTAAACATTTTTAACATTTAAGGGCACAAGATAGACATGTCCATTCCAAAAGTTACAAACAGGGGGATAGTAAGGAATGGGAACAGAGCAAATTAAAAATTCAGCCAGGCAAATATTAAATCCCACAGTTCCACTTCCAGCATATCAGGTAATCTGTGGCAAGTTGTGAACTCCAGTGGGTTTGGCTGGCTCTGCTCCTATGCACTTCTGGTGGTTGTAGCTCCCATGGCTTTTTTTCTTTAGCTGGATTTGCCCACTCTTGCAGCATTTTTTGGACAATCCACATTCTTTGCTTTTCTAACCTTCTGAGGTCTGTAATGCTCCTTTGGCTTCACACTCACAGCTTCACACACTCTCACCTCAGGGGCACACTGCCTGGATTCCCAGCCCTTCTTCTGAAATCTGGGTAGAAGCCTTCCTGACCCCACAATTCTTGCATTCTGCATGCACCTAAAACCAGCACCACATGGATGATGTCAAGGTCTCTGCCAGCTGGAGCAGTAACCAGGCTTTCTTCTCTCTTGGTTATAGGAGTCTAGTGCTTATGATGCAAATCTTAAGGAACAACTTTTTTAGGCTGCCACCATTTTCGAACATGATGTTCTGGTGTTCTCTTCTCAGAGTAAAGTCTTGTACTTTCCCAATTTTGAGGCTGCAAAGGGTGGAATCTTACTGTTTTTTGTGATCTCCTCAGGCAGTCTTCCTTATTTTCCTGTTTTTTGTTTTTTGTTTTTTTTTTTCTGAGCAATCAAGATCTCTTTTACTCTATCTTTTCAGTCTATACCTTACTAGATTTCTTTTTTTTTTTTTTACCAAACATAAAATGTTTTAAATCATTCTATTGGGCTCTTTGCTCTTGATTCTTAACATAAATCTAGTAAAAGCCCCCAACAGTACCCATGCCACCCCCTCAACATTAGATTGCTTTGAAATTTCTTTTGCCAAATTAATTAGTCCACTGCCATTAATCTCATTCTCAGGCAAAGATTCTAGACATGAGCAAAATGTAAACAAACTTTTTGCCAAGGTATAACACACATCATCTGGAGTCCAACAGCAGAAACTTCCCAAGCAGGACTTATATCAACCTTTTAATCTTTTGAGCTCTGACCAGAATCTCCCATATAGAATAGCCTGAGGCACTCTAGCTCTACTTTTTCAGCTTGTATCTCTGAACCTTTCTAAACTCTTCCCACAAGCTATTCTCAAAGGCTCCTGAACCAGATGGTCATGTATAGTCACAGCAACAACCCCAATCTCAGAACCAAATTTTGTCTTAGTTACTTTTCTCATTGCTGAAACAAAATATCTGACACCTAAAATTAAAGGGGAAAAAGTTCATTTGGTTCAAAGTTTGTAGAGGTTTCATTCCATAATTGGCTGGCTCCAAGCCAGGGTGGCTTGGCAGAAGGAGAAACAGTTCATGGCAAGCAGAAGACAGCCACAGCAACAAAAGACCTTAACAGTATCTTTTTGCCCCTTGTGTATTATCTAGACTATTTAGGGAAGATAGCAGTCCTACCCTTAATTTTACTGCCCTTGAGCCCAGCATTGCACCATGAATCAATTCCAATGTCATACCACCCCAAAAACCCCCGCCAATGACTGCATGAGGCTTTAGGAAAACATTTAGACACAAGCCATAACAGACACAGCTATAGCCCTCAAGAGGCTGAGGCAGGAGGACTACCATAGGAGGCCATTTATATATGCATATATAATCAAATGCAACATTGCTATTATTGTTTTGAACTAAAGACTGTGTTAGATCAATTAAAATAAGAAAAATAAGTTTTTATTTTACCTTCACTTATTTCTTCTCTATAACTCTTCTTTTTCTTATTTATATAGATTTAAATTTATGATGAATATTATTTTCCTCCTCTGTGAAGAACATCTTTTAATATTTATTGTAAGACATAATTACTGGTAACAATTTTTCTTTATGCTATGTAATAAAAATCATTATTTCTTCTTTATTTTGGAAGAATAATTTTGCAGGTATAGAATTCTAGGTTGTTATGGTTTTTCTTTTTTTCTCCTCAATACTTTAAATGTTTTGTTCCATTTTTTCCTTGTGTGGTTTCTGATGAGAAGTTGGGTGTGATTCTTTGTTCCCTTCCTGTACAGTAGAGGTAAGATGGTTCTTTTATCTGGCCCCTTTCATGACTGTCTTTTCCTAGTCTTTGATTTGAACATGATATGCTTAAATGCAAGTATTTTTTGTTGTTTATTTTGTTTGTATTTAGCATTTATCTCACTGTGTTCTCTGAACCTTTTGGATCTGTGGTTTGGTAGCTGATCAAACAGCAATTTGGAGAAATTCAGTCACTATTGCTTTAAATGTTCCTGCCGTTTTTTTCCTCTTTCTTCTCTTTCTATATACTCAGTACACAAATGTATATTTTGATTATTGGACTTTACTTTTCTTCTCTATCTTTTTTTCCTCTGGTTTTCCATTTTAGAAGTTTCTATTGATATATTTTACCTTATATCTAGAGGTCCTCCCAAAGCCTCATGTATTCATAGGTTGAGCTTTTGATAGGGGACTGGTTCCTGGATATGTGATACTGATATCTGGATTAGTCCACTGAAGGGTTTATAGCTGGATGTGATCTTGTGGGTAAAGTCTGGTGGAGGTGGATCATTGAGGGTGTGTCCCAGAAGGGTGTATATATACATCCTTCCTCCTCCCTTGATGACTGCCGATTCCTGGCTGCCTGCCATGGATTGTTTCTCCTCTGCCAAGCCCCTCTGCCATGTTGCCATGCCTTGGGCCCAGCCAACTATTGACTGAAAGCTCCACAAACTGTGAGCTGACATAAACCTTTCCTACCTTAACTTCTGGGTGTCAGGTATTTTGTCTCAAAGACTAGAAAGTAATTAAGACGCATCTTCAAAATCAGAGATTCTTAGCTGGGCATAGTGCCATGTGCCTGTAACCCTATCACTCAGGAGGCTGAGGCAGGAGGACCACCATGTGTTTGATGCCAGCCAGGGCTACATAGCAAGTCCCTGTCTAAAAAAAAATTTCGACATCCTCAGCTCTGTCCCATTTACCAGAAAATTCATCAAAAGCATTCTTCATTTGTCTTACAGAGCTTTTAATCCTTAGCATTCCTCTGTGGTTATTTCTTAGAAAGTCTGTCTCACTGCTTACGTGGCTACAAGAAGTCGGTCTCCCTCCTTCCATGCTGTGTACTTTCTCCATTACAGCCCTTAGCATATTAATCATAGTTGTCTTAAATTTCTGAACTTATAAACTAAGATCTCTGTCCTAGCTGAGTCCAGTTCTCATGCTTGCTCTCTCTCTGAACTTTTCAGTATCCTTCATAATTTTCTTGACAGCTGGACATGAAGTACTGGGTAAAGAACTGCTACAAGGAGTCCTCCAATATGTGATGGTGAGATGTGAGGAGAGGGAAAACACCACCCAGCGCTGTATTTAGGTGTCAGTGAGCTGTGCCCAGGACTGTGGACTTCACAAGGGCTCCCTAGTCCTCCTCTCTGCTCCTGAATGGGACAGAATGGCTCTGGTAGAAAAGGAATTGGGTACTTCCCTTCCCGCAGTCATCTAGGTTCTGATAAAGCCCCACATCTTAGGGTCTGTAACATAGTTTTTCTTGAGGGCAAACCTTGTTAGGAACAGAATATTATGTTGTGATCTCTAAGCGGTCTCTTCCCCTACTCCTGCCAGAAGCACAGGGGATTTTTCTCTGAAAGAACCTGGTAGAGCTCCTAAGGTAACACTGACAAAAGTGGTTTCCACCACTCTCTGGTGATTATTTCATTGTAGAATTTAACTCTCAGACTTGTCTGCACTGAGGTTGCAGAAATTTGTCAGTTAGCAGTTTAGTTTTCCTACCCTGGTACTAGTTCTTGTGGTGGTTTCTGCTCTAGTAAATTGTAATTCTCTGTATTCACTTGTCTAAGTCTCCAGTTTGGACAGAGGGACTGCAGTTTACCATTTAACCAACTCTTGGGTTGACCTGAGGAGAATTACTACTTTCAGTTTGTTCATTTTTTACTTGTTAGAACTAAATGAATCTTCCAAGCTCCTTAGATGCTGGACTAGAAACTGGAAGTCTGTGGTACTGTGGTAGATTGACAACTGGTGGTCAACTTGGGTCTTCCCAGCGCAGATCCATAAAACAGACCACATGAGATATTGTTACTTACTTAGTTCAACTTCCAGCTGAACTAAGTAAGCATGGTGCTGGGTGGGAGGACCACCTGGGGACTGCTGCCAGCAGTATAAGAGGCAGAACTGGAAAAGAAGAACAGTGAGGCTGCTGGGAGCACAGAAAGGCTGTTGGGACCTAGTAGAAGCTGTAAGGAGCTGTTGGTTGTTTGCAGGAGCTCGTCATGCTGGCTTTCCTGATGAACTTGGCTGTTTTCATCCTCTGAGGAGCTCATGACCTTGTTGGCACTGAGAATAGCTTCGGTTCACTTTGGGGAAGCTCTGGTCCTCACTCTAAGCATCACTTCCTGGCTCTGAAGGGGAAGATGGTGCACTGCCAGTCTCCTAGAGAAACTTACTGTGTTGGCTTCCCTGATAGGAACTCAGTCATCTTGATCATCGGAGGATCTCGGGACCTCACTGTTGCTGAGGATGGCTGTGGTACCTTTTGGAGGAGCTCTGGTTCCTTTGAGCATTGCTTCTTGGTTCCAGTGCAGATCCCTCAGTCTGCTAGCACAGCTCCTTCATCCCTCTGGCACAGGCTTCCTAGATTCCACCACTGACCTTTGGGTCTTCCCAGCGCAGATCCATAAAACAGACCACATGAGATATTGTTATGGGCTCTAGGCCTCCAGGTGGACTCATGGGAGGCATTGTTATGAGCTCTAGGCCTTCAGCTGGACTCAAGCAGGACATTTCCATGGGATCCAGGCTCTCAGCTAATTTTCTTGGTCTTAGTGTGCAGACAGATTTCCTGCACTCTTTTGTATGCTGTTTTTTAGGTGACTATTATAAATAATCTTATAAAATCTGTGTCCTGTATTTATATTGTGTTCTCCCTTGCAAAAATAATGCGCCAAACCAACACAGGTACCCTTCCCATTTTGTCATACACAAAATCTGGCTCACACTCTCCTTTGACCTTCATCATGGTCCTTAGGCAAGTGACTTACTTCTATCATTATGTTGGGCAGCAGCTGAAATGTAAGCATCACAGCCTACAGTCTATGAGTTCATCAGGTCATTAACTGCTTTCCTGGAGGAAATAAATTATAGATCTGTGATATCTCTCAACTGAGAGAGGTTTTGGCCCTCCAGGGAGCATCTGAAAGAGACTGGAGACACTTCTGGTTGTCACAGTGGAGGAGGTACCAATGGCATCTTGTAGGAAGAGATGCTGCTAACTATGCTACCTTGCATAGGATGGAGTTCCACAACAGAGAATTATCCTGCCCTAAAATGTCAATGGTGCGGAGGTTAAAAATGCTTGTTCCTAGATTAACCCTGTAATTTCCTTCCCTACTTCTACTCCAACCTCCTACCCACCTTAAATGTTGAACGAACTTGATGACATCAAAGCTAACTTACAATTCTGAAATTCAGGGTTTCTTTTGCTTAATTTTTGGCTGGTGATCATAATAGAGGGCCAATCAAGATTCAGCCAACGTTTTGCTGAACATCTAGAGCCCACCAGGTAGCGTACTTGTTACTTTCTCTTGCTATCTTGTTTCATTCAGTCTCATCAAACATTAACTGAGCCCTTATGATGCACAAGGTACATTCTGTACTTCATTATGAGGGACAGTTTGTTGCCCTTGTTTTGACAGATGAAGAAGCTGAAGTTCAGAGAGGCTAAGGAATATACCCTGCCTCACACTGTTCATGGTTGACTTGCCTATCAGATTATCTCCAGAGTTCTCTATGGTACACAAGCTACTGCTACATGTGCTGAGAGAAGCCACCATAACATTTGCTCTGCTGGGACCGAAGGGCACCTAGATGCTCTGGCTACCCTAAGCTAGCATTCAGTGTCTGTCAAAGTTGAGGAAACCAAGGCAGGGTTGAGGAGGTGACACTATCACAGCAGGGTGAGGAATAGGACTTCAGCGTTCCAAGTCCCCACCCAGGTGCTCTGCGGGCCTCCCAGAGAGTGTGAATGGGTCTTGATGAGGATAATAGTCTCTCCAAATACACTCTGCTCGCCTTCCCTATTGAGCAATTCAGCTTTCAAATGCTCAGTATATTAGACCAAAGGATGGGTGTTTTGTCTTCTTTTTTCCCCTGCCTTTTTCTTTTTTAGGGAAAGCAATTTGCCCCTTTCTGATTTAGAATGAGATCTGGCAAGTAAGTGCTTGCTCTCCCTCCTTTCCTTGTTACCCTCTCCCTCCCCACCCTTCAGTTTAAAAAAAGTCTTGGGGGGAGTGTGGGGGATAAGAACACAGGATCCATGCTAAGCAAAACTATTTGCATAAGCCGTACACTTGGTTCTTAGAGCCTGGGCTGATCTAACCTATGACAAATTCCTCCGTCTCGGCTACCTGCCAGCTGCGTTTTCATCGGGGCTGGCAAGACAACTGAAGTCTACATTCTGTACTAATTAACGACCTTCAGGGAGAAGACCACCAATTGCAATGCCAGCACACTTTGCTTGTTAAAGGGGACAGGGGGCCTTGTTGGACAAGACCCAGGCCTTTTTCTTTGGGTGGTGGGCGGGTAAGCAGGCCAGGAAGGGTAAGGGGTAGGTGCGGGGGAGGGGGGTTTGCAGTAAATAGACCAGAAAGACAAACTCCAAGTTGTACTAAGAGTTGGGAAGGCATCTCTCTTGCTGGGACAGTGTAGTGAAGCCCAGCTTTTTCAAGGTACCTGAGGTGAGCAGGAAGGGGATAGGGGTGAAGGGCTCATTCTTGGGAAAAGGACTTCAGACCAGAGTTGTGGGCAGAGCTCATACCACAAAGGGTAACCCTGTCTGAAGACTCCAGGGCTGCTTCATCAGGGCTCCAAGGTGGGCCTTGCTCTGGAGCCTGCCAGCCACACCCACAGCTCAGATAGTCATCAGCATTGGTAGCAATCTTCTGAGGTAGGCTGCTCCAAGCCACACAGGGAGAACTCAGCCACCTGGTTTCGTTTTTCTATTCTACTGGGGAGGCAGGGATAATGAGAAGACATTCTCAAAGAACATGTAGGGTGGGGAAGAACCATCCATGACCTCACTGTATGGCCCAGCTTCTCCTTCTGCAGTCAGTTAGGCCTTGTACCCTTTGGCCACTTCTTGTGCATGCAAGTGGCTGTCCTCTTTTCTTGGCCACCTTGTGGGGAGGATCCGACTGCAACACATGAGAATCGGGAGAGACCCTTAAGACATCATTTCACTGATCCTCCCTGGCTCCAGGAATTACTCCTTAGATCCTAACCCTGGTGGAGAGTGGCCCAGTAGGTTTCTCAGGAATGACAAGTGTTCCCCGGTGTCCTCCCTTTCCTAGTCTTGTGTTGGAGGCCTGGGAAGTCTCTCTAGAGTGAGAATAAAGCAGGGTGCTCCAGGCAAAGCCACTTCTTCTAGCACCTCTCCCAATTACCTGCTTCTCAGCAGGGTCTTCCCAGAGGGAGAGCTAAGCCCTCAAGACCCCAATCACCAGAGCCTCTGACTTGGTGAGTTTCCTTCTCACAGGCACATCCATTTGGACAATGAGAGGTTAAAGGGAGGCCAGTGTCCCAAGAAGGAGCCTGGAGTAGAAAGATGGGGTGCCCCTCTGCTCACCCCAGCCACTGCAGGCCCCAGCCACCCCTGTATCACCAGCTCCATGCTTCATTAAGGGAGCACAATGTGTCCCCGTGGTTGCCTGCCAGCCTGGATGTCCTGTGTGACAGCAGATGCAAAGAGAATGAACAGGCTGCTGAAAGGGCTGGGGACAAAAAGAGCACATTGTCCAGGGTTCTGAAAGGGCTGCCTGAGAGGGGACATATGCATCTGAAAAAAATACCCCAGTGGGTCTCCCCCCTGCTGGCCTCCACCCGCCCTCACCCAAACCTTCCTCATACTGCACAATGATGTCTCGGAGCCAGGCATGGCCAGCCTTCTCTGGCTGCTGCAGGCAAGGGGCCAGGGGATGAGTGTGGAAAGAGAGGTCCCGGAGGCACAGGTATCCTCAAGGGAAATTCTCCACCAGTCCCCTGTGTGCCATCAAAGCACAGGGGCCCTGGAAGCACCTGGTCTATGCACTCCTTTTGCAAGTGAACAGACAGGCTCAGGGTGAGGCTTGCTACATCTGACAGTAGAAGTAGAGGCTTCCTGCCCTGCTCCCACCTTTGGGGGCCACAGCTGCCCACTCAGTGAGTGAAGATGGAATTTCCAAAGAGGTTAAAAATTTCCAGCACCCCTCTGCTGTTCTGCCAGGGTATGGGCCCAACACCTGACTTGAAAAATAGTTGCTCCCACCCAAAACAATCCCAGGCTCTCGTTGGCTCTCCAAAACATGGAGAAGGAGGAAAAACTAATGTATAAACAAATTGTTGCTTTATAAGAAACACCTCTCGGTTCAGCAAAAGGAAAAGTACCTGGGTTTGTGAGCCAACTTACAAGAGTTTAAATTCTCTGCTTTATTTCATAAGTTTGTGCATGTCATAAACCCTATAAGTCTCAGCTTCAACATAAGGATTTCAGGGCTAACACAAATTTCCACGCCAGTGTCCTTATCAATACCAATTCTGGTCCTAACTCTGTACCTCTCCTACAGGCTGCGTGAGGTCCTAATGTGATGCTGTAGAACTAAAAGCTCTTTGTAGGCCACAGAACACTAGAATATTGTTTTTAATATTTGAAAGCTGTGGGGAAGCTGTCATTGCCCATGACCACATTCTTTTGTAGGGTATTTTCTAAATCAGCTCTTTGCTTCTTGACTTGGACTTTTGGGAAGAGGAGGAAAGGATTTGAAGGGAGTCAAATTAGTTGTAAAAAAAACACACTCTCCCAGCCCAGGAGAGGATCTGGGGAATTACTCCCCCCTCAGCCTGTCTCCCTGAGTTTTCTGACACAAGCAAGCTCCCCCTCTGCAGGGGGCCATTTCCTCTTTCCTCCTCAGCCCCTCCCAAGGTATACTTAAGCGGACCCCACAGGCTCAGACTCCATCTCCCAGGGAAATGAGCTCACCGGCTGCATGCCAGCAGATGTGGGGAAGTCTGTGTGGTCTCTCATAACAGCTGTTCAGAATTCCTTTCCCCTGAAAGTTTCCATTCTGTATATGGGGAGTGGGGGGGCAAGTGGGCAGACGAGAAAGAATGTGAGCTCTCCACTCTGTTTGGGAGCTGCTTTGTTCCTCTGCAATCTCAATGTTTCTGAGACATTGTACATGCTGGAAGATGTCATAAATAAGTTTATTTTGTTCCAGATGTGTGATGCCAGCATCTCCGATTTGGATTATACACATTGTGTTGCCACGCTGACACATACACACACACATGCACACACACGCTACAGTCCCAGCCTGTGCTCAGCGCTAGAGTAGAGACAAGAGGGCAAAGAGAAAGGCTGTTTCGGATTTTACAGGAATTCCCCAATGTGACATCAAGTGACAGGTTCCTGAAGCAGCTGGAGACCTAGAAACGTCCAACTGGGAGAACCCAGAAGAGAGAGATCTCTCCTTTTGGGCTAGGCTGACCAGGAGAGGCTTCGTAGAGGAAGCCGTGCAGGAGGAGAATACAGCTTGGGCGGAAAGACCAGGGCTGGGAAGCCTAACCTAGGTGCAAGGCTGAGCACCCATGAGGAAGTGGGAGGAGTCAGTGCTTCCATCTACCTCTACCTGCACACGTGCAGAGTCCACTTACCCGTGCCTGGGCTGAAAGGCCCATGCAGAACCAACTGGTCTCTTCCCTATTTCTAATCAGGTTCATTAAGTCATCCTCGAATTTGCAAACCATATCCAAGAAAGATGCCAGAATCTTCAGCAAGTTATTCTGGAGTTTTACGACGCTAATAACTGACAAATCTTTCTTCTTATTTGCTTTTATTCCTCTTGGCAGCTTCAGGCTCACAATGAGAAAGCAAACTTTAGATTCAGGGGATGCCAGTTTGCCAAGAGTCTCTGTAGGCTGACAGTGCTTCATTTAACAAACACCCAGACACTAGCTGTGTGCCAGGCCCTGGTAATTCAGAGGTAAATTGCAGTCCTCTGCCTCAGGACACTCCTGGTACCACAGCAAACAATTCATGCCTGATGTTTCAAAGTCTGTTTTAAAATATGAGCCAAAAAATTCAAAAGAAACAGTTATTAACTCATGCTTCTAATTAACATATGCTAAAAGAAGAATAAAGATACATGGGAATATCCTCACACTTCACAGGACCATTCGGAAGATTTGAGAATCTTGTAGGTGCAAGTGCCTCATAGGGTATTTATTAACTGATTGTACCCAACATGGAGAGTCTGAGACTGATGATGAAGGGGAAAGTTCCCAGCAGAGTGTCCTTGATATGAAGGCCCTTGGTCACTCATTCACTCACAGACTGCACTGAGCAAAGGGCACCAGTGTGAGCTCACGTGTGCTTCAGCTAATGCCAGAAGAGCCACGTTAATAAGAGAGAGTGTAGGGTTGATGTGATTAAAGAGTTGTTGTGCAGTGTGTGTTCCTTATTTTGTCCTCAAGTGTTCAGACACATCCTGGGAGCCCATTGTCCCTACCCCACTGGGCTGAAAAGAAATCCTATGCAACAGCAGCGATTGCAAAAGCAACAGCAGCAGGAATAAAGGCAGCTTACCACAAGTAGGGCTACCCTCAGGGCTTCCTAGTTGTTAACCCCATCTCCTCCTTGCTGTGAGGTCAGCATTGTTATCAGTCCCTTGTTGCAGGTGAGAAGACCCACACCTTGCCTGTGCACTGTGCCAAAGGCCACACAGCCATGATTCCTCAGAGAGAGATACACTCGGGCAATGTGAGGACCCTTCCTGCAAGAGAAGGAGAACCACCACTCTATGCCCATGGACTGAGCTTCAAATTGTAAGGATCATTGTTCTTGTAATAACTGCCTTGTATGATTTTTCTCCTAACCACAGGATCAGGTGGTGATGGGCTTGTGCATAAGGCCGGCAGAAAAAACAGACACATGTGCTGGGAAGGGGGTAATATCTTCCATTGTTGGATGGCTGGAAAGGGGTCCATGGTATCTCTGTCCTATATAGTCTTTTTCTCTCACTGGAGGCATTACTAGCTCCCTGTTCAACTTTACCTCTCCAAAACCCTGAAGGAAAGATATTTTGTTATCTAGATGAGAATCAGAAGCACAGGTACAAAAACTCATGCATACTTGCAGGACCCTGCCAAGATCACAGGACAAGACAGGACAGGGTCCCACAGGCTGGGCCCATCTACCGCACAGCTCATGTTATAGGCCAGGCCCACATGTGGCCCACATGCCACTCTCCCTGTTCCCTCCCCTGGACAGGCTTCACGTCCTTCAGGGCAGCTTTCCCACCATGCTGCCCAGAAGACTTTCCAGTTTAGGAGTTCAGTGTTCTGTCTTAAAACCTGCATAGGGTTATGAGACGCAGCCCCTTCACATCCCTGGACCAGTCTGCAACTGTCTGAAAGAAGCCAAGGGACTTCTCAAGTTCTCATCTTGATCTGTCTCCAAGAGCCATGTCCTATCTCCAGGGGGACTGGACATCTCCTCCCTGTGAGGCTGTTGAGCTAACTACACCTTCTTCCTGTTTTTATGTGACCAGGACAGGCAGAACAAACATCTGAACAGTATTCTTCTACTCTGCTAAATGAACAAACATTTATTGTGTGCCAGGCCCTATTAAAAACAGCACGTCAGCACTATTCCAAAGCTACTGCTTGGGGTTGTGTGGAGTGAGTTTAGACTTCTTATAATCTGAAGCACTTTTTTTGTACCAGGAATCGAACTCAGGACCTTGTGCTTGCCAGGTAGGCACTTACGCCACTGAGCTATCTCCCTGGCTCTAGACTGCTTTGTGAGTGGCACCTGTCTCAGTCACTTTTCCACTGCTGGAACTCACTGCTTCACCCTTTAAGAAGGAGGTTTGTTTTCCCATCTCAGTCCATGGTCTGCTGTCTCCAAGGCAGAAACAGGATGGCAGGGGAAAGGGTGTTCAACCTATAGTGGCCAGTGGCAGCCAGGACGCTGAGAGAGAAGGAAGGAGCTGGGGACAGGAACATGTGCTTCTAGGCCATGCCCTAGCGACCCACCTCCAACCAGGCCCCACCTCCTAGCAGCACATTTAACTGCTGAACCCATCAGTGAATGAATCCACTGATGAGTGTAGCACCCCCATGCTCCTCGCACACATGAGAATCTGGTGAGACATTTTAAATCTTAACTGAAACAGTACTCCATTGGATTGGACAGTGTACAATGCAGCTGTTCCCTGGGGGCCCTTGCCCTCAGGCAGCACAGAGTCCAGTTAGGGAGGTGTCCAGAACCACAATTTAGTCTCATTGGCACCCTTGACACCTGGCACCCTCGCCGCTGTCCATTCAAGGAGCACAGAGAAGCAGGAAACCAGAACCTCCCTGCTACAGAGGTGGAGAAGACAGCATGAGTGTCCTAAAGCTAAGCATGGAACAACGAGAAGGTCCCTGAGCTGAGCAGAAAAGAGGAAGTGCTCTACACCAATGGGCCATGTGCACCAGGAGTATCCCACTGGCATCAGGCCCTCCAGAAACCCTCTTGTCTGGGACAGAGAGGTCCCCAGAGACGAGCATGTCCAATGCAGAAAGAAGATGAGGAGATTTATTTTCTTTTCAAAGGCAAAGCCCCAAGCCTCAGTCCCACAGCACATCAGTGTGCAGAGGAGAGAGCAACAATTCACAGCCTGTTTCGCTGGGCCAGCGACGGGCGGCTTTCTGGGCGTGAAAAAGAGCAGGGCTCTTCCCAGAGGCTCCAGTCTCTGTTTGTGCAGACAGCATGGAATCTTTTCAAGCCGTGACTGTGTGGCACTGGCTGTTTCCCTCCAGGAAAATCTATGACGTGTGAGCAGCAGGCAGGCGCATTTTGCCAGCGGTGAGGCAGGGGCTGGGGCGCTTTGCCCATCATGGTCACCAACCCGTGGAAGGACCAGAAAGGTCCAAGACTATGTAGCTTACTCTCCAGCTAAGAAAGATAGCCCCTGGCTGTGGGGAGGGCAGGGAGGGAAGAGAGTTTTCAGAGACCACCTATTTCTCCACAAACGATCCAAAGATGAGTAACTTACTCCTAAACCAAAGGATTCAAGGTTACAGAGGGAAGTGTCCCATGTGTCTGGCTAGAGTGCTTCTCTCTGCCACCTGGGGGGACAGTGTAGAAGAAACCAGAAGCCTGAAGCCACAGGGCCAGTGCTGTAGCCATCTGGGCCAGTGCTGTCTTGTTAAAGTCAGATGTTAGGTAGATGGTCACTTGGACTGTGAGTAGAATCCAAAGTCTTCCTTGGCTCTGTCTGCAGGTTGTCAGCCAGAATTCTTCAGTGTCCCCTGCATGGCTGCTCTCCAGACACAGTGGCCACTCCCCTCCACACCCCTCCTGTTCCTCTGTTGGATGTGCAGCCCCCACCCCAGCCCACTCCTGGACAGCGCTGCCCAACCTCTTCTTTCTTTCGCTCTCTGAACCTTGCTTTAGTCTACAATGAAATGGAATTTGTAGGACAGAGTTACAAGTGGTTGGACGTCTTTCACTGGGTATCTTTCAGGTTTCTTTTCTTTTTTCTTTTGGAACCAGGAATCGAGCTCAGTACCTTGTGCTTGCTAGGCAAGCGCTTGTGCCATTGAGCTATATCCTGGCCCTCAGGTTCCTTAAGGGAGGAGCCGATTCCTCAAAGTGACCATGCAAGGCACTGTGGGCCTTTAGAGGATGGGAAAGGGGAGGGAAGGGGAGAAAGGAAAGAGGGGTAGAAGAAGAGATAGCTGGAAGGAGGGAAGGAAGAGGAGCACAAAATAACAGTAGCTGTTTGGGAATCATACTGTTTAATGAGATGATTTCTTATTCTCCAAGGCAGACCTTGCCAATCTGCCTTCCTTTGTGGATATAGTAATGCTGAGGGCCACATGCTTTCAGAGATGCCTAGGATGTGGCACTGCACACTTAATGCATGAACGATATTAGGTACCTTTAATGAAGTTTGTCTCTATTCCTTGATTTTTATGATAAAGGCTTCCAAAACACCTATACTATGGCAGGCACTTTACTGAAAATCAGGAACTCCAACATGGAGCCCAGGGTAGGCTCTGATCCCCACAGGAGCTCGGAGGCTACCAGGACAAGGAAGACCCAAGCCAAAACAGCAAATCAGCATCAGAAGTATGTGTGGGGGTGGTGGTGAGAGAGGAAGGAGAAATCTCACCTCTAGCTTGCAGAGCTGAGAAGGCAGGGATTTTCCTACTGAAGGTCTGGGGAGGAATTGTAAATCTGCTTGTCTCCTGCCAGGGACTGCTTGCCTTGGAAACTAGAGAGCCTCAGACTCAGGCCCAGTGATGAAGTGTCTCTAAACTGGGTCAGGGACAAAAGCAAAGGACAGACGATATCATAAATAACGAACTTATAGGGTAGAAGGTGTCAGCCGAAGAGCCTCAGTGGCTCTTTGTAAGGAAGAGGGAAACAAGAACATGAGGATTGATGAGAGGTTTTGGAAGACTTCAATATCACTCAATTGATAAATTGTTTATTTCAACACTTACCTAGAATGTTACCATGACTCCTGAATTCTCCAGCTTCATTCTCTTCCTGGTCTTCCCTATCTTCTCTACAGTATCCTAAGGTGGATTTCCTGAGATAATACATTGATCATGTTACTCCTCTTCATGCACACATTCAGAAGTTCCACTGAGAAAAAAAATGAAAGGTTTAGATGGGGACCCAAAACCAATTTAACTGTATTCTTTTTTAACAAGCCCTCCCAGTGACACTGATGCATGCTGAGGTTTGAGAATTATTCTTGTCTACTTTGTCTCTTCTACAAAGGACAACTGTATTCTACAAAAGAAAAGTGCGATTTATAGAAGACATAAAAGTGTACCAGAGCCCTCCCAAACACATCTGAGTGGCTCCATAGCTCAATCTAGCACATGGTAGGTGATCAAAACAAACAAAAACATAAAAAGGTAGAATGTGGGGAGTAGAGAAGAATTAGATCATCACTCTGTGCACTTGTTGAGAACCTATGAGGAGACAAAATCAAGACCTGGAGCAAGTGGGAATAACTAAGGGCTAACTTGCAAGGTACAGTTACTAAAAGCAACACCAACACAGAAGAAGGGGAAAGTTGCTGGGTGGTTTGATTACCTGTCCTTATGTGACTGAACTCTACCTTCATGGGTGTTACTCATCTGCCCAGGAATAGTAGCCAGCAAAGTACAGCAGGAGGATTGATAATGATGACGATGGTAATTTACTATTGATTTTAATAATAATAATAACATATACTGAGGTCCTGCCATGTGACACACATTACACTAAGCATTTAATGTATTTAGACAACTCAATGGTAGACAAGACCAGAGAGAGGTTGTAGTTGAGAAAATCAGTTCAGAAGTTATTTCAATATGCCAGAGAACGCACTGAGATGATGCTACTAACAGTTTTACAGAGGGGGAGCCTTACACAGAGATTCTACTGCAGAAGTGGCAGGGTAGAATTTGGACTACTCTGTGCTCCAAGGAGGCCAAGGAAGGAAAGAGAGGGCCCTGGCACCTTGGTGTGATCTGCAAAACACAGGTGGGATTTTGGTTCAAGCAGGGAGACCTGCAGTGCCATCTGCAATATCCTTTTTTTGCTACCTGGCTGCTCCTCATTTGTTCTTACATGAGCCTTTGGGCTTATATGATTAGCTTGCTTCCTCACCTGGGTAGGCAAATGCCCATTCTTTTTGTCCACTTGGCTTTAACTAACACATTTTCACCATTAGCCTGCCTGGTTTGAAACTCCAGACATCTCTTGGGGCTAGATGCTTATATCTCACCCTCTCCTCACTCATCCCTGGCTTGGAGGGTGGTCCCCTCTTCTCCTGGGGATCTTTGAGTCTGTCCTTCACCTTAGAACATTCTTTGCACATTCATCCTGTAAGGCATGAAACAGCTTGATCAGACAGATCTTTTTACAGCTTGACTTTATAAAAAGACACAGATAGTTACAATACAGTGGGATCTCACAGGACCAGTGTTTTGGGGGACCTGAAATGACTGCATTGTGTGCCATTTCTGACTTACTGTGTGACCTTGGGACTAGCCGCTTGCCCTCTCTGTGTCTTATTTTCCCTCAGTGGGATCATAATATCCACCCCCCAGCAGTGCTCAGAGTATGAGTGAATTATTCTCCTGGACGCCCTCTGAGCTTGTGGGACAAAGGTGCTATGTTAATACACAGTATCCCTCTTCTTCTTCTTCTTCTCATTAGTATTATTCAAACCCAGATGGCATTATTATTGTTGTTGATTGACAGCCCCGCATAGCCCATTCACGGGTGTCAGAGAGCCAGGCGGTAGTTAACACAAGCAAAACCCATGTTTAAAACAAAGCCCAAGGGACACTCCAATAGTGTGGGCCTTGGGTTGCTATTAGAGCCAGAGCAGCTGCGGTGGCAACACGGAGCACAGGGTGAGGAAAGAGCACAAAGAGGGGAGAGTGGGTCTTGACACTGATCATATAATCGTGCTGGGCTTTTATAGACACTGGGAGGCCGCAAACAGAATAAATGCTTGAACTTTATCCACGGTTTACAGGCAGCGGCTGCAAAGGTCTTTGTTGCTGTTGCTGCCATGTTAATGACCCAGCTTGGGGCGCTGCTGCCGCCGCTGCTTCTTCCAAAGAAAACAAATCCAAGAGAGTAACTCGGTGTCCAGCAATGAGTTTTCCATTATATAAAAAAAAGTATAAATCTTCCTCAGTTGGGCAGTCCCACTGGTGCAGGTCAAGGTGGCTAGACACTTTGAACCCTGCGAACCAGCACATCAGAAAGAGGCCCATTCTTTTTGTTAGTTATAAAATAAACAGATAAAAATACTCCTGGTGTCTGCCCTGAATGAGAGTGAAAGGGAGGCAGGGGATGCCATGAGGCTGCTTGGATTTGGCTTACCTTTTCCCATCAGCTGACAAGGATCTAACCTCTCATTAACCCTCATGCTTGGGGACGTTGATCTTTGGCTCCAGAACACGCTTCCTGAAGTCGAAAGAGCTTGGCCAGGGTGACATCTTTGGCAGATGCACTGTGGTGCCACGGAGGTGTAAGAAACTCATTCCCCATAAATATTTTGATCATCTTAAGGAGGGCGATTATGGGAGTTGTTGGTAGCGTGGGAACCTGAGAAGTGGAAATGGCACCTCTCCAGGGTATGGTTTGGACAAACATTTGAAGAGCACAAGCAAATGCTTCACTTAGGGTGCTATGGTGAGGAGGGTAGCATGTGAAACACAGCAAGGTGGCTATGGAGGGAGGGGTCACAACCTGGAGGGAAGCCTGAGGCGCACAGCCCTGGCAGGGGTGTGGTTTGGCTGCAGTGAAGGGAGCAAGGGGACAGAGCTTGTGCGAAGTGGAGGAAGGTGGACACCCTGTCCAGGAAGGGAGTAGAGGGGAGGCAGATCGTTCCTGAGGGGTGCTGGCTACTGCTTCTGAGACCCCAGTCCTTTGTACCGCCTATTCGTCCTTCAGATTCTGCAGAAAGATCCCAGCGTGCTGCTCCAATGTGGGGCTTCTCCTGCCCTAAAAGAGAGGTTACCAATCTCAGCAACAGTAAATTTTTTTACCCACTTTTTTCTTTTCTGTATTTTCTCACATTTTTTCTTCTCACCAAACCTCTTTCCCTCCCTGCATCCTTCCTGATGACCTCCACTTTGCAACCAAGTGAGCATCCGAACGTTGGACCATCCATGTATTCACTCAGTCTACACTGCAGAAACCCTTTCATGCCTGGCTCCCAGAAACTCTGCAAGGCATGCTAGAAGCTGCTCAGCCAGGGTCCCTGCTCCTGAGAGTGCGACAGTTAGATTGATGCCAAGAGCTAAGAGAGGAGGACACCCAGGTGGACCGTGGAGGAAGCAGAGTTTGTGGGATGTGTGTTGGGGTGAGCAAACTGCAGGGAGCCCTTCCAAGGGGACAGAATAGCTGAACTAAAATGCAAAATCCAAATGGAATTTCATGGGGAAGAGAAGGAAGAGGCTAATGAGAAGAAATACCATGCTCCTCTGCATAGAACATGACTGGTGGAAGAGAAAACCGGCAGAGCAAGAACTGGGTCAGTGCAAAACCAACAAGGAAGCAGGGCCCGCTCTGAGAATGACGTGCAGCTCAGAGAGCTGGAGCAGAAAGGGAGAGAGATGAGGCTGAGAAGTGGCAGGTTCATACCACAAAAAAGCCTGCTAACCACTGTGAGGATCTCAGTTTTGACCCTCCTGGCTTTAAGCATGGGGATGACTGGGGACAAGGTCAGGTTACAGACTGGTCCCTGAGGTTGAGGAGAAACAACAGGTGGGGTCAGGGTGTGGTGTGTGGGCAGGAGGACCAGCTGGTTAGGAGGCTGTTGCCTTCTCCAGGGCTAGAGATGTGTTGTCCTGCGTGAACCTGCAATACAGACAAGGAAGACAAAGGTTACCACCTAAAGTGGCAGCGCCAAAGCAAGAGAAAGCTGTGGAAGAACAAAGGACGTCTTGCAAATTCCATTGCAGGTCTAATTAACTTTCTCCCCCTAGCTGCCTTTCCAGACCTCTTTTCTTGGAAGTTGTTTCAAACTCCTGTCCTTGAAGCTCTGCCCCTGTGTACCTCTGCTTTTGCCCCACACTTCTCTGCACATCCACATGGCCATAGCTCTGGACTGTTTTTCTAATCTCCCCAGTTTCTTCTCCTTCAGATCTCTTCTTTGTCCTTTCCATTCACCGCTCTGTCCAATCCCATGCTTTCTCCAGCTTGACTCTGCAGTGGGAATGGGAGCTGGTCTCTGGTCACAGGGATGAGCTAGCTTCCTGCCTCTAGCTGTGAGGGCTGCCTGGGAGAAAAGGGAATGATGACCCTGTGAGGTAAGAGGAGAGAGACTGGAGCAGAGAGGAGAGAGACCCAGAGAGATGAGATCAAGTGTGGATTTAGGACAGAAATAGAATGAAATTCGTCATGCTTCTTCACTGAAATAGTCATCTGGGAAAAGATTTAATGAGGATCCTGGAAGCCCTCACATTTCTTTGTCCTAAATTTAGGAAGTAGCTCTGTCTGTGTTTGTTTGTGTGTGTGTGTGTGTGTGTGTGTGTGCGTGTGTGTGTGTGTGTGTAGATGTATGTAAAAGGGCTAGAGGAAGCTCTCTTCCTCCTCATTCTGGCCACAGTACCTTCTCAGGAAGTTGAAGAATTGACTTCCAGTTCCAGAACCGTCTGGAGACCAAGGAGTTTCCAAGGAACCATGAGGAGCCATTTGCGTAGTTTCCATGTTAATGAGTCCTGGATAAGTTACTGATCTTATGTTGGATGATCTGCTTGGCCATTTTACATATATTATATCCACTTTCATCCTCCTATCAGCCTTATGAGACAAATATAATGATAGTGTGCAATCTCAAGATGGGAAAGCTGGGCCTTACAAAGGGTAAGAAGCTTGTCAGTCAGGCACAGGGGCATGCATCCATTTGCAGACCCAGCATTCTGAGGGGTTGAGGCAGGAGGATTACAAGTTCCAGCTTAGCCTGTATAATTCAGCAATGTAGGGAGAGCCTGTCTCAAAATAAATAATAAAATGACTGGGTATATAGTTCATGGTAAAGGCCCGGGGTTCAATTCCCAGTACCAGTAGATGATAGATAGATAGATAGATAGATTGACAGGCAGACTGACAGACAGACAGACAGACACATTCCCAGGTTTCACAGTCTAGGTCCCCATAAGCCTTCTGCACGTGGCCTCACCCACTCTGCAACACACTCCTACATTGTTACTGTTTGAAAACAACCTTAAAACAATAATGACTCCCATTAGCCTAAGAGAAGCTTAATCCCACATTTTATTCTTTCTCTTTGCTGAAATGTGAGAAATGGATGTCACTGTATGGTGAATGGAAAGTCCTGAAAGAGAGTTGAAAATGTTTCCCACAGAATTTTTTAAAATATATTTTTGTTTTTAATTGTCACATTGTAATCAGACAAATTTATGGGTATCATGTAGCATTTCAATACATACATGTGACAGGTAGTGAGTGGATCAGAGTAACTGGCTGTATCAGTCAGTGCTCATTAGAGAAACAGATTTAATATAAGATATATAAATATATAAGGATTTACAAAGTAGGCTTATAATGACCACCTGCAGTCAGGTGTGGAAGAATGCAAAAGGGCTATCTGCAGCCAGAGATCTCAAGCATCCTTCAAAAGGAGCTCAATATAGAGTCCTGTCCAAGTCTGTATCAGGAAACCAAAGGGTCTGCAATGGAGGTTGAATAGTTTGCACTGGAAACCAGGAGATGACCTCCAACATGAAAGTGAAGTTGAATACTGGAGCGCCTCTGAAGAAACAGAAATAAGCCTTCCTTTTTGTTTACATTTTATTCCATTCAGGCTGCAAGCCTATTGGTTAGTACTACTTACCCCAAAGGTGGTCTTCTGTCTTCAGTAAACCCATTCATTCACACCCAGAATTGTGCTAAGCCTATCAGTTGGGTATTTCTTACTTACAGTTATGGTAACTATCACACTGGCATATCCATCACCTCAGATATGTACCATTTATTTGTCTTAGGAGCGTTCAAAATCTTCTCTCCTGGCTATTTGGATATAGTCAATTAATCCTTGTCCAACAGTAGTTACCCTATTGTGTTATTATGATTTGGATCTCAAATATTCCCCCAAAGGCACATCTACTATAGGCTTGATTTCTGGTCTCTATGGAACTATTAAGAAGTGAGGCCTAGTAGAAGGAAGTTAGGTCATTGAGGGTGTTGGGATCCTAGGAGATGCTGGGATCCTAGCTCTTTCCCCTTCTCTCTTTTTGTTTCCTATTCACCTGGAGGTAAGCAGCTTTGCTCTATTAAGAGCTCCTCACTGTGATGTTCTGCTTCCCTGCAGGACCAAAATCAATGGGATCAAGTGACCATGGGCTGAACACTGTGAAACCATGAACCTAAGTAAATCTTTCCTCCTGGTAAGTTGATTTATCTCACACATTTGTCTCAACAATAGCAAGCTAACTCATGTACTATAGAAATATAAGAGGCTATTCCTTCTACCTAATTGTACTCCTGAGCCTACTAAATTGCCCTCTGTCCATTTCCTCCTTCTGTCCATCCTTCCCAACCACTGTTTCTCATAGTATTTTTATTCTTTTTCTAGATGAAATATTTGGTGTCTTGAGAGTTTTGTTTGTTTGTTTGTTTTTTAAAGACTGCATCAACTAAATTTTTTTTTACTAACCTTTTCTTTCAGCCCTTTCACAGGGAGCCCCTTTGTCTTTGGAGAGATTATGTCAGAATTGCTTTCCAGGACCTTCAGAAGTTGTGGAAGAAAACTGTTTACCCTCCATTTGGGTGGAATGGAAACAGGCTTAACAGACAGCCTCTGGAGATGTGATCAGGCAAGAGAGGTTCAAGTGGGGATGCAGGAGGTGAGAAGTGAGTGGAGTGCTGTTGGAACAGAAATCTTAAACACATGGAAATGCCTTCGAGTCAGCAGGGAACAGAAGCTGGAAGGACCCTGCAAGGAGTATCAGTAATAATACTATTGAGTTATTTTTTCATTACTTGGACACAATACCTATACCCACAAGTTAAAGGAAGAAAGGTTTATTTCAGCTCACAGTGTGTAGAGGTTTCAATCCATAGTCAGCTGGTTCCAAGGCAGGGTGACATGGCAGCGGGGCCTGGAAGAGGAGAAGCAGTCCATGGCATGGTAGGCAGGAAGCAGAGAGACTTCCTTCTTCTTTCCCTTTTGCCACCCACATGCAGGTGGATATTCCTTCTTCAGTAAATCCATCACCTACGCCCAGAACTCTGTTAAACTGATCAGTGGATTAATCCAGTATCACATACCTATGATCCAATCACCTTTCCAAAGTCCCACCTATGCATATGTGAAGCTTTGTAGGGACATCATAAACCATAACATATATATATATATATATATATATATATATATATATATATATATATAT
>NW_004955413.1:1706650-1720407 GCF_000276665.1 Chinchilla lanigera | reverse complement strand
CCTGCCTGGCAAGCGCAAGGTCGTGAATTCGGTTCCCGGTACCGGAGAAAAACCAAAAAAAATAAAAAAAATAAAAAAAACAAAATAAAATGAAGGAAAATGTTACTGGAAACTAGAGAGAGAAGGATCCATTATGAAGTGGTAGAAAGTAAAATATGTGCATAAGGACTGGGTGATGTAGTTAAGATTTCCAGGCAAGGCTAATGGTAGCCCTAGTTTCTTCTTGCTTATATTAAACTGTTAGGAGTAAGGGATAAGTTCAAGGAAAGAAGCTGTTAAATATAAAGAAGGCAGAACTTTCAGAGTTTGGAACTCTCCTGAATCTCCAGATAGGAAGAAATGTGAATAAGAAAATGATACTGGGCAAAAATAAAATTTGAGGAATGACCAGAACAACTTGATCTAAAGGTGAAATTTAGGACACGACTGTAATATCCTTTGATAAAATATTATTAAAGAAATGCCTTGGAAAGTATAATGCCTTGAGAATTGTCCCACCAAAACAAAAACAAGCAAACAAAAAAACCTCAGGACTTTTAACAATCCTGGAAAGCTTCAACAGAAGCCCAAGGTAACAAATGGCTTCTCATGATGAGATTCACTGGTGTTACTTTTTTTTGAGAGGTGTGAACTGCAATAACATTCACAAAAGACTCCCAAAGCTTTTTAAGAGAATTTTGCACAGCAGCTTGAAATAGAAGAAAGAGAGAAAGTGCCACTTTTAAAAAAGGCCTTTAAGTCCTCAACCTTGGAGAGACTGAGAAGAGTTTGAAGAACCTGCTCCATTGCCCGTGTGGACAACCTTTCATGGAAAGAGCCATGGCACAGAGCAAAGGACCCAGAGCCATCATGAATGGTTCTCAGATCTTGATCCTCAACAGGGAACTGACCACTAGTGTTTGGCCAGACCTCAAAATTGCTCTCACCAGATCTTCTTTCTCTATGCCTCTCCCTTCCCCTCTGAATGGAGGGTCTGTAGCCCACCTTGAGCCTTCCCAGCACTGTACACTGGGTGTGGAGGACAAATAGCTTCCTCTTGCAATCACAGGTTTTGTAAAGAGGAGCTCTACCTGAAGAGTGGCATTCATTTCTCTACAGGATACCCAGGACATTTTCATCAGTATTTTACACCTGATGTTCACTCTGCCTGGAATTACCTTCATTCACCTCCCTAATGAGTCAATCCCTGGTCACTTGCTAAGATTTAGATAAAAAAGCGACCCTTCCATGAAGACTTCCCTGTCTCAGGAGCTAGTTTGTAGCAATGTTTTCTGTCTTCCTATCAAACTTATCGTGGCCCTTATCACCCTGAAATGAAATGGTTTATACACTGTCTTTCCCATAAACTTGTGAGTTCACAAATAGAAACAACTACATCTTATCACTTTTTCACTCATCCAAAGTAACTGCAAAAGTAACATGTGTACTCAAAGAATATCTGATGGTAGACAAATAAACGTAAGGGTACAGATCATATAAATACTTCATGATGTAGAGTGAATTCATACAACTTAAACGGTATTTGTGATAATTCTTAGATCACGACTATGAGATTTTCACAGGGCTTAACAACTGAGGCCCAAAGAGGAGGTCTTATAGATGAGTGTGGGACTGGGGTCTTTTCTTGAGTCTTTGATATTTGGGAAATTCAAATGTACTTACTGTGCTCACTTCAGCAGTACCTATACTGAATGTACTTATTGAATAGTAAAAGTGCTAGTACCAAAATAATAAGTAGTCTTATTTTTTTGGAGAAATGCTGGATGCTTATTCTCCCTGACATAATAAGGACATATTACAGAAAGGGAACCAGTGATCCTAGGAACTGGAACACCAAATGCCTAGAAACTATTGCTGATATAAACTTTTCTGTTGGGAAAACTAGCCTGGACACTCATGTCAAGCTCCCTGTCTTTGTCACTATAGCCCGTAGTATGCACTGAAACATCCTTTAATTGGTTGATTATTGGCATATGGGAAGGAAGAGGAAAGAAGGGGGAATACATGTATGAGAAATTTTCTAGTGATGTTTAAATGAGTAGGATTTTTTTATGAGTAGTGTGCATACAGTATAGGAGTGATGCTGTGAGGGACTTTGGTGCACAAGGATGGGATCTTCAGTGGCTGTGTCCCCACAAGGTCTTCTATTCTCCTTCTTGCTACAAAAGTTCACTCTTGAGAGAGCAGGAGGAAGCCCAAGCTTCCTGCTGTCACAGAAAACTCCTCTGAATGCAAGGGAACCATCTTGCAAAGGGAGATGATTCACACTGGGTTCAAAACAGGATTTATTCACTTGACTGATTTTCTTCTCTTCTTTCTACTTCTTTCTATGAACATCTCATAGTTGAGATCTAAGAATTATCATAAGTATATATGACCCAGACTACATAGAACTTACATAAACACAGTGTAGGGGCCTACTTGCAAGATATGTTTTAAGCAGCAGCCCCCAATCTTTTGGGTACCAGAGACTGGCTTCATGGAAAACGATTTTCCCACAGACCAGAGCAAGGAGGGGTGTTATTAACGACTCAAGAACATTATATTTATTGTGCACTTTATTTTCAATATTACTACTTTGTAATATATAATAAAATAGCTATATAACTCATCATAATTCATTTACTATGGTCTCTGTGTAGTCAAACCTCTCTGCTAATGTTAATCTGTATGTGTATCTGCTGCCCAGTACTAAAATCACCATCTCAGCTCCACATCAGATCAGACCAGGCATTAGATTCCCCAGTGTACAACGTAGATCCTTAACAGGCACAGTTCAGGGTAAGCTTTCTGCTACAAGGAGAATCTGATGCCACTGCTGCTCTGACAGGAGCACTCAGGCAGTAATCTGAAGGAGGGGGAGTGGCTGTAAATACTGATTAAGTTTCATTGACTTGCTCATTGTTCTTTTTCTGCTGTGAAGCCAGGTTCTTACAGGCCTCAGACTGGTACTGGTCCATGGCCCTGGAGTTGAAGATCCCTGTTTTAAGGTACTGACAAAGTCTCTTCTTTAACTCCAAAGTCCACTTAAGGACAAAGCCATCACTAGTTATGATGATGATGTGTGAAAAGTAGAAAAAGTTATTCTTTCCTCCAGGAGGACACATCTCTGGGCCAGGGCTAAGGCCTGGTATGCAAAGCACAGACTGGGCTTACAATTTCATGCACCCTTGGCTTCAGGTCTGATATAGAAAACACTCCCCATGTCATGCATGATAGTCCTATTATGAAGCTCAGCATTCTGCAACTGGGATCCCATTCTGTATAGCTGGATGGCAGCACTATTATTCCATACATGTGCCCCTGCATATTGAGTATACATCCTGTCCCCATTGACCATCATTCCTTACCAAAGACATCAGTCTGAAACTAGTAAAGAGGGAGGCAGAGGGAGAGGAAGTCAGCCCAGGATAGCGGTGTGGTCCCGTGAGGGCAACCTGGCAGGGTCAGCTCGAAGGCCCTGGGACCCCACACGCACAGAGGAATGATCATAGCAGGGGGGAAACTTACTTATTTGGCAGTTCTGCTCAAATCTATGCTCAGATCTGGGGAGGGCAGTCCAGGTGCCCAGTTTCAGAGGTTTTATTCCGTGGTGTCCAGTGGATGGGCACCTGGCTTCTCAGGAATTCCTTCTAAAGGTCTTATTTGAGCCGCTGCCTGGGTTTGCAGGTCCCACCCCTAAGATTTCTGACAGCTTTAGCCTGGTAGTAACCAACAGAGGGGAAGTGAAATGAGAGAGAGTGGAGGGGACAGAAGAGCCAGCAAGTAATCCAATTCTTTGGGAAGATTTTTGCGGTAGGAGTCTAATTTTTAAAAATCTACAACATTTTTTATATTCAGGATTGAACGCAGACTGAGATAACTCTGATGTGGAAAAGCTATGTGGGCTCTGGGTCAACAGTAAAGCTGCAATCCTTACTCCCAGGAGGTATGGCGTTAACCTGGGACAGGAAGGGAGCTACAGAGTGAAGGGATTGGGGAGCCACTTCGTGGTGCTGACTCTCATACTGTGGCTGTTTATAGGTGTAAAGGATACGCTTCACCCCATACTGACTTGTATCTCCTTAGGAGAGGGTCAGAGATGGGGTAGGCATAAGTGATTTACTACTTGGTAATATTTACAAGATGAATATTCAATGGTTTGTCCATGAAGAATGCCCTCCCACTGTCAAAAAAATCTTAATTATATTCTCAGATTATCCATGAATACCAAAATGGTTCTGATGAGATGGAAATATGAACATCATGTACCCCTGATGCCCACCTTTCTTCCTGTACCTGAATCAGGACACAGGCGTGGGCAGGGCAGGGCTGGAACAGCAGCAGGTGAGGACCTGAGCTAACTCACAGGCCTCTGGAAAGATGGTGCCTTTCATCTATAAGGGTCTTTCCCTCATTACATCCCCAGAACACCGGTACATGCGGGCATCAGACTTGTGCTGTTACCTTGTGGAGCTTTAGCTCTTTCCCTAAAGCTCTTTGTCTTTCAGGTGGGCCTGGACTCCCAGAACTCTTTAGCCAGTAGTGTCCCTATTTATTTTGGTACTGATGCTATACAGTCCAATAGAGTGGCTACAGTCCTTGGTAACTCTTGAACACATGACCTGTGGTTAGTTCACTTTAAAAGGTGTAAGATACACAACAGATCTTACAGACAAAAAGGTAAAGTACCTGTACTTCAATTATTTTTATATAGATTACATGTTAAAATGATAATATTTTAATTGTATTGGATTAAATTAAAAAATTTAAATTAATTTTACCTCTTCTTCTTTTAAGGGGTGCTAGGAATGGTGTCCAGGCCTTTGAACAAGGTAATCACATGCTGTACCACTGATCCACATCCCCAGCCTCACCTAATTCACGTGGCTGCTAGAAACTTTAAAATCACATAGAGGTCTTGCACGTGTATCTGCTGATCACAGCTACTCTAGAACTTTACATGGTGTCTAAAGCATAGTGGATGCTCCTAAATGTGATTTGAAGTAAAATCAAACTAAATTAATAATTATGTGTCTAAAAGCTGTGATTTGTACATTTTCTTTAAGTAATATTCCTTTCTCTCAGATATTATTTTTGCTTTTCTGTTCAAACATCTGGAGTTAACATAAAAGATCAAGATAACTAGAAAAACATTTCTAGATATTACATCTGTAAATAACAAGTCTCCATGTCCCTCCCCTCTTATTCCCATGTCTGGGATGGACTACAAACTCTCAAGTACAGTGAAAAAATTGGTCATACGAGACAAAAAGGCAATTTATTAACTATGAATTTTTTCCTGTAGGATGTTGGAATTGATTCCAGATTCTTGACGGTCTAAATTCTCAGCACTTTTGGAAAGCTTATCCTGGACTGAGAGTCTCTATCTGTAGAAAATAACACTGATCAGAGTAAGTAACAATTCTCTGTTAAATGTAATGATGTAATGTAAAGCTTTCAACTTGAATTAAGAATATGGGGGAAACAATGATTTGTAGAATTTTAGGTCTTTACTAACACCAAGGAGAAGAAATTGCACATAAGTTACATTTCCTGTTTTCTGAAAACGGACAACTGCTAGAACCAAAGAACAAAGTAAAGCAGGATGATGACTTCCTAGATCACACACACTTTCTGGCTGTCTCGCCCACATTTCCCACGTGTGACTTCTGCCAAGCATGCACTCTGCCTGGTTGCAACAGGGCCTCCCAGGGCGATCTGGGGGGTGGGGTCTAGGTGGCTTTGGGGAGGGTCCCCCGGGACCAGCACCAGAGGTGGTGACAGTTTTGGGGAGTTTACTTGTTGGATTACTTGTCAGAATGGTTTTAGTTTCTCTCTTTAGAGGAGACAGATTTGAAATGAATTTCAGATGCTTTCAGAACAAAAGTGCTACCATTGCATTTCAGTCTTTGTCAGAGCTATGCAACTGAGCTGGAGGCAAACACAGTGCAAGTAACTTTACCCAGGATGAAAACCTTTTTGTTTCTTCCATGTCACAAAGCTTCCATTTGGTGCCTGGGGAGGAAATAGTATCCTGAAGGATTGCAGAAAATGTGGGCAATTAGGCCAATACTGTTGCTCACATACTGTCACATTTGCTACCATTTTCCTTGACAAATTATTTTCTCCTTATAAAAGAGGAACTAAAAATGTAACTCTTCTCCTGAGATGAATCTTCATCTAGAGAAAGATAGAATGAGGTTTTATAGATGTTACTTTTTAAACATACTAAAGCTTGAAATAATTAAGCTTTTTTCATCAGATTAACTTTTGTAGAAATAACAAATAGAGCTCTTGCTAACATCCTCTTCCACTCTTTTTTAAAGAATACAATACCATAAAATTGAGGAAGGAAATGAGACTATTTGCCCTGTCCTGCCTCACTAGTTACAAAAGCCACAATTCTACCAAAGGTATATTGAGCTATCTCAATTGGCTTCGAGCAGAGTTAGCTTAATGGCCATGATGTAAGATAAACTTTGTGGGAAAAAACGTGTCCACCGCTTTTCCCTTATTTCTGAATTTGGTGGGTAAATATAGTACATTAACCTCCAGGCGTGGTAGCACACAACTGTAATCTCAGCCCTCAGGACGGTGATGCAGCAAGATTGCCATAAGTTCAAGCCCAGCCTGAGCTACATAGAATTCAAGCTCAGCCTGAACTACACAGCAAGACCTTGTCTCAAAAAGCAAACAATCAAACAGACACTTCAGTAAATAGCAGCTGACCATGGAAATAACAATATGGCAATAAACCACATGACCTGTATGTTTCCTCTATCTCCTCATCACATGATCCACTCATTCATCATTCATTCATTCATTCACTCTGGCATTCAGGACACCTGTATCAAGTGTCTATGCCAGGCCTTTTGCTAACTTCTAAGCATATGGCTATGAAGAAGTCAATGTCTGTTTTCAGGAAGCTGCCGGCCTGGCTGAGAGGATTCTAAGTACTAAATCCACAACTTGATGACATAGCAGAAGAGAAAATGGAATAGAGAAGACTATGTAGGACTACCTAGGGATTTAACAATGCTATATTTGCACACAGAAGGAACCAGTGACCTATATTTCAACTGGGAAATCTGCTGCAAATCCTTCAGGACTTCCTAGTTGAAATCCAGGTTTGGGGGATGAAAGGTGCAGTAGGAGACTGTGCTCACAAAAGGAGAAACTCATACCCATATCATCATCCCTCAGCATCTGCCCACGGGGCACTGGGTCTAGAACTTTGTAAGATACCAAAATCTGTATATGCACAAGTCCCTTATACAATGGTGTGGTGTTGGCATGTATCCTGTACCTACTCACAGACTCCAGGTCATCTCCAGATGGCTTCGAACATATAATGCAACATAAATGCTAAGCAAAGAGTTTTGATTTATGGATCACTACAAAGCAGGAATGGGGACAAAGCCATGGGCTTGCAGAGCTCTGGGCCCAAAGCAGACAGTTATGAAAGGAGCCTGGCTCCTCTGGGCTGACAGAGGCTAATGTCCACACAGAAGATGACAGAACAAGACTAACAGTCTACAACTAAAGTCTGGCTCTCTCAGAAATTGTAAAGCTAGAGAGATCTGAGTACTGGTCCTCTAAGCAGGAGCTTAGAAGTTCAACGCTGATATAAAACCAGCTCTATGATAAGCCCCACTGTAGGACAAGAACCCCAGCAAAACATCACAAGACCTGGCCATGGACCAAGGCCATAGGACACTGGGTAGACGCATCCTCAAAACTTCTCAACTGGAAGAGAAAGAGAGAGAGCTGGAACAAAACCCCTCCCACTCAAAATGAGCCTGTACAACTTCCAAAATATATACGGAAAATGAGTACTAAGAAAGATTCAACAGCCATGCATGGTGGCACACACCTGTAATCCCAGCACTCAGGGAGGCTAAGGCAGGAGGAACACAAGTTTCACCCTAGCCTGGGCAACTTAGTGAGACTCTGTCTCAAAATTTAAAAAAAAATTTTTTTGAGCTCTGAAGATATAATTTAATGTGAAGACCATGGATTCAATTCCTATAACTGAAAAAACAAATAAATGAATAAACAAATAACTTAGAAATTTTCAGAATTAGAGAAAAATACAAGAACTCATAACAAAAGTGCACTTTGTGTACAAAGCAGGATTATCTACATCATAGTGAAGCTACATAGTGAACATCATCAATAAAAGGAAAATCTTTGAAGCTACCAGAGAAAAAAGTAGATTAGTTACAGAAGATTAACAGCTAAACTGAGGTTACATCTTAATTTTTCATCAGTAGCAATAGAAATAAAGGCAATGGAGTCATATCTTCAAAGTGCTGGGGTGGATTTATATTCAGCTAACTCTCATTCAGGAATGAGGTATGAAGTTAAAATATTTTAGATATAAAAGGTAAATATCACTATTAATCTTCAGTAGGAGAATTTATTATGGTATTTGTTTTAAATTTTTATTAGTACAATATGGCAAAGTGCACAGAAATTAATATGCTATTAAAATAATCACTGGCTATAAAAGAATACTTTTTTGTATTTTAAAAATCACAAGTAGAAGGGCTGGGGATATACCTCAGTGGCACAAGCACCTGCCTGGCAAGCACAAGGTCCTGAGTTCAATTCCTGGTACTGGGGAAAAAAAAAACAGAAGTAGAATTACAGAAAATAAGTAAAAAGTGGAAGATGGGAATGCGTAATAGTTAAGAAATAATTATGACCAAGAGAGAATTAAAATACTGAAAATGTTTGGATTTGTTCATAAAAAGTGTGTATGATATATATATATATATATATATATATATATATATATATAATCACTTAATGACTAGAAATGCACAGTACAGATTCCAATTGAGGCAGAGAAAAAGATAATTATAAAAATGTTATCACTCTGAAACCACAAAGAAAAACAGGAAAAAGAAGCAAGAAAAAATTAAAAAGACAGAGGAAGGTAACTCAAAAACTTGTAGATGGATTAAACTTAGAGATTGAGGAAACAAATATCAAAATGAATGAAAGCGATGCAGCCACACAAATGCAACTAATCAGAAAGACAGACCTGAGTCAGTATCATTCCGAAAGACTGGAAATGGGCCAGGGGTGGTGACACACGTGTGCAATCCCAACATTTCAGGTCCCAAGTTGAAGCCCAGCCTGTACAGTTTAGTGACTCACCAAGACAATGTCTCAAAATAAGAAGTGAAGAAAAGGAGAACGTAACCCAGTGCAAAGGGCCTGAGTTCAATCCCCAATACCACCAAAAATTTTTTTAATTAAAAATAAATGACATTCTGAAAGAAGGTTGAGTAGCAGCATTAATATGATAAAATGAAATTCATGCCTAAAAGAATAAATAAGGGAAAAGAGAGATACCACATACAATAAATGGTTCATCTTCCACAATGACGGAGTGATCCTACTCTGACATCTACCTGACAACATGGTATCAAGTCATGGTAAAGACAAAAATGTATAATTTTATACACATATTAGGCTTTTTAGTAATTTTTCTAACCAAAAATATGAATCCAAGAGACAAAACATCTGTAAGAATATTTGAAGAAGACAAATATAAATTTATTTTTAACCTTATATAGAAACTGCATCCAGCAGAAAAATATTAAGATTTTTTTCATGTTAGAACATCTGTAAAATTGGCTATCCCATGAAGAAAGTTCTAACAATTTTTGTAGAAGTAGAGTTACAGAAATTAGAATTTTAGTTACAGAAGTAGAATTACAGAAAATAAGTAAAAAGTGCAACTAATGCACACATTTATATACACAGCCATGCACACTTTATATCATACATATTTTTGATGCACACATTTATATGTGCACACTAATGCACACATTTATACACGCAGCCATGCACACATTTATATCATACATATTTTTGATCACTGTACAATTATTAGATATCCTCAAAGGGGAGAGTTTTCAAAGAAAGACATAAAACAAAGGTGGGGAAATGCATGTTTAGAAATTTTAAAATATCTCCATGCTTAACTCTCTGGTTCAAGAGGAATTGTAATGGAAAATTAAATATATTTTAAACTGAGTGAAAATGAAAGGATCACACAAAAATATACAAAGCAGTTAAAGTTTTTTTGTTTTTGTTTTTGTTTTTGTTTTTTTAGGGAGCGAAGGGAGTTTATTAGCCCACGAGTGCGGGAGGGCAGTGGACCTAGAGTCCGAGGACAGATTTGCATCCAGGGCTCTCCCTGCCCTATCAGACCACGTGTGGAGGATTGGCTGTGGTGCCTGCAGGAAGGCTCTTAGCCTAGGACAGCCATGCACACATCCCTAACTAGGTCCACCAGCCCGGCACAGCCAGCCACTAAAGCAGCTGAAGTTGAACTAAAAGGTACAGCTAAAATTTTAAAAGTTTACAAAAGAAAAGTGAATTTGTCATCAATTGAAGAAGCAAGGAAAAATACAAAAAAGAAGCTTAAAAGGGCAGAAGAAAAAATAAGGTAAAGTAGAAATCAATGAATTAGAAAACAGACAATACAAAAGATTGACAAAATTGTAACTTTTTGAGTAAAAGAAAAACCTCTAGCAAGGCTAATTCAGAAAAAGGCACAAACAATACTACAAACAGCAAAAGGCATAGAACCATCCAAATTAAAATAGAAGCAAACCAAATCTTAAGAGAAAGCAAACTGACTTATTCAAATAAGTTTGAAAATTCAAAAGAAAGTTTGAGCTATCTTTCATAAGGAATAAATGGAGAACAAATACTGGGATAAAACTGGTAGTCTTGGCCACACTGTCTACTCCTGCTTATTAAGACCATTTCTTTCTTCTTTCTTTCTTTCTTTCTTTCTTTTTTTCTTTCTTTCTTTCTTTCTTTCTTTCTTTCTTTCTTTCTTTCTTTCATTCCTTCTCTCTGTCTTTCTTCATGTATATTTACCTTTGTTTAGGAAAAGCACTTTTAAAACTCAATGATGATGTGACATTTGATCATGATACATCAACTTGCATGGATTAAGAAATGCCTGGCAAATTATTAAAGCACCTATCTGGGTGTGTTTGCAGATGGTTGACATGTAGGTCAACAAACTGAAGACAGAAACATCACCACAACCACCACCACCACCATCACTGGAGGTAGCATCAACAATAAGCTTGTAGCCTGGACAGAATAAAAAGGGAAAGAAGGAAGCCTCCCAGTGTGGAAGAGCTCTGGTCTTCACCATCACATTTGGACATCAGTCTCTAGTTTCCTCAGCTTGCCGGGGCAGGCTCACACTGGAGACTCTCCAGGGAACTTCCAGGCCTTTGACTCTGGACTGGTGCTGGCCCTGGATCTGTCTTGTTCTGAGGATGCATCTTCTTGGGCTAAGCAGCTACTGGGTCCTCCAACTCTGCAGCATGTGAATGGTCACTGTGGACTTTCCTCCCTCTGCTCCTGAAAGACTGTTTAATAAATCTCTATCCATATGTATACCTATATTTTTCTATTGAATCTGTTCCTCTAGAGAACCCTAATAAATACAGATTTATTCTTAGGAATGCGTTTTCTTCATCTCTTGAGGAAAGAGTGTTTTTCTGCCCTTCCTGGTAGGATGGTAAAGTAGCATGGTAATAAGATCCTGGACCTCTGAGACTGTGGCACATTAATTGCATCCAAGTTTCTATATTGTGTAATCTATTACAGTTAGGTTCATTGTCTTAGTTGCAAGCAAGCTAATCTTAACTGATGCATTTTAAAAACCTAATAAAGACTATTTATATGTACCTTTTTTTTTTTTGGTTTTGGTTTTTTTCTGATACTGAGAATCAAACTCATGACCTTCTGCTTGCCAGGCAGGTGCTGTGCCACTGAGCTAAATCCCCAGCCCAAGACTATTTATAAAGATGTATTAAGCAATCACTCATAGTGGCCAAGTGCAATGCACAGTGCCCCCTGGAGCTGTACTATGGAGAGGTCCTGATGGTTGAAACTCAACAGACATCCCTACAGAGTTGGGAAGAGACAGAGCTGCTCATCGGACTGCCCCTTTTCTATACTACATCAAGCCCAAAGTCTTAGCCAATGCAATAAGACAAGGAAAATAAATAATAGATACAGGAATGAGAAACCAAAAGCAACTGTCCTTATATGCAGATGATGTAAAGTCTGACTTTGAACTTTATAAATTACTGGGATCAATGAATGATGGACCACTGAGATGAATATTAGGCCAATAAAGAAGTTCATAGCCTGCCTAGTCACCGATAATTGGCAATTTGAAGATTTAATTTTAAAAATACCTGGGATGGGCTGTAGCTTAGTGATAGAATTCTTGTCTAGCTTGCATGAGGCCCTACATTCAATCTCCAAGGCCACAAGGACAAAAGATCTTATTCACAAAGATATCTGAAATGTCTTTGGAGAAAATGGTGAAATATTACTGAAGGAAATGAAAAAATACTTGGTATATTAACTAGGATGTTTTTACTTAACAGATATCCAATAGATGTTACTTAACAGAGAACAACAAGAAATGCTTTAAAAGAATATTTACAGGGTTGGTGATATAACTCCACAGTAGAGCACTTGCCTAGCATGCCTGTGGCCCTGTGTTCCAGCCCTAGTACAGAAAGAGAAAAGAATATTCATTATTTTTATTTACAGCAAGAAGTCTAGTGTGAGCAGATCCAACACTCTGCAGCTCAAATATGTCACCAAACACCCAGGTTCTCTCCTATTTCCTGCTGAATTACCTCCACGGGGCTTCCATTCCCAGTTTGTTCTTGTAGTAGGGATTTCTTAAACTGGAATCTGTGTGCAGAGGCCTCATCATATGGCCCTATGCTGAAGGAAATAAAAGAAGTAATTTCATACACGCATTTTAATCAAAACTTTTCCATATAAATTCACCTTGTGGATGGAAAAATAGCTCATATATTCAATCTATATTGTGAGAACCATTTTCACCCAATAAGAAAGGGAACAGGGGGTCAAGGTGCTAAGGAGTAGTGACCCAACAGATCCTGCCAAGCAAACAGATGCACCGAATGATATAATTAGATTGTCATCTCCCTCCCTATTTTAATTTATGAATTCAGTCAAATTGTAATCAAAATTGGAATGAGTGTTTTTTTTTTAAGGAACTTAAAAAGCTCATAGTAAAAGTAATATGAAAGAATAGAAGAGACAAAAATAGCTGAAACAGTTCAGGCTTGGGAGAATAGAGGGCTGTACCAGCAGAGATCAATCCCGCTTGTTTATTTGTTTGCTTGTAGACACGGTATCTCTCTATGCAGTCTATGTAGTCCAGGCTGGCTTTAAACTCATTGTGTAGCCCGGGCTGGCCTTGAACTCACAATGATCTTCGTGCCTCAGCCTCCTGTGTGCTGGGATTGCAGGTGTGTGCCATCACTCATAGTTTAAAACCACTTCAAAAAGCTATAATAATTTGAATGGCAAAACTTGGGCACAGGAACCACAGACCACAAGAAGATGAAAGAATCTAGATGCAGGCTCAGGCACATTTGGAAATTTGACCTATGATAAAGGCAGCCCTAAGGCCAGTATTTCTCAAACAAAAACAACAACAAAATCTACAATCCTTTAATAAAAGGTTTCACACACTCTCACACCCTCAGAATAATGTCCTCTCCAGAAGGGTTAATTTACTGGATTGCCAACACATCTTTACCAATCAGGAGGGTATTTGGGGACATTTGTTTTAATCTTTCTTTTCAATAACAGGGCATATAGCTCAGGGGTACAGTGCCTGCCTGGTAAGCACAAGGTCCTGGGTTCAATTCTTGGTTCAAAAAAAAAAGAAAAGA
>NW_004955413.1:1693602-1706485 GCF_000276665.1 Chinchilla lanigera | reverse complement strand
AGGCAGGAGGATCGTTGTGAGTTTGAGACCAGCCTGGGCTACAAAGTGAGCTCAAGTCCAGCCTCAACTGCATAGCCTCAAAGAGACAAACAAAACAGTAATGTTTTGCTTCTGCTGCTTCAAAGCATGCACCATTTCTTCCAAAGATTCTGCATGGGCAGCAGCCTGTCCTTCTACTTGCTTCTTAACTGGGTTAAGCATCACTGTGGCAGAAGTGGGAAAGCCAAAGAATTTCAAACAGGGGGCCAGCATGGTCAGATCTGCACTACTGAAATCCCCAGGTAGCTAGAGGATGGGATGTAAAAGCAAAATAACATATAATCCTGCACTAAAAATGTTAAAATCTGGTTGAAGAAATACCAAATACACTGAGTATAAAAGAATCTTGCATCCCATAAACACACACACACACTCACACCATGAAGTCACCCAGGGAAGAGGAGCAGCAGTCATGCAGGGCCAGGAAACTAGAAATCGAGGCTTTGTCACTTTAGCACTTTGGGCCTCAGTTTCCTCACCCTTAAGAGTGAGGTAATGTCCATATCTGCTTCCCAAAGTTGTTACAAGAATTACATTATAAGGTCTATATGTAAAAGACTTCATTGACCATAAAAGGCTATCTAGCTGAAAGCCAACCCAGAGTACAAAGATGTACATTATATTTCTGGGTTACAATGCCTACTTACTCTAGCAGTAAAATTAATGGCATTTACTACTTACCTGCCATAAACGCTATATGCGAGCCAGGTCAAAGGATGCCTCTTTTATAACTCAGAAAGAAACACTAAGTCTTCCAGTTGGAATGCTTGAGGTTATTATTTCAACCTCCCACTCAATGTAGGTATCTTCTCCACAAATTCCTGACCCAGGTGGTTGTCTTGTCTCCACTTGACCACTTCCTAGGATGGAGACGCTCCTCCCTCCCTCAGCAGCTAAGTCTGTTGGCGGGCAGCGGGGATTGTTACAAAAGGAGCCAAAATCAGACTCCTTCCAACCTCTTTCCCTTGTGTTGGTCCAGCCATCTGGAGCGACCCAAAATGAATTCACTACCATCCCACTGGACAGCTTTTCAAGAATTTGAAGACAGCTTTCAGGGTTCTCTATGTCTGTACTCCTGGAATAAATGTTCTCTGTTTATCAAATTGGTGCTCTCATGACACTACTCCTAAGCCCCTCTCCTTTCACTGTCCTCCTTGGATTACTCAATATTCTGCCATTATTTTCTTCAGCATCTGGTGCCTCCTTCCTCTTACCACCTCTGAATGAAAACAGCCTAAAGCTTGAGAATGAGTCAATTTAAACAAAGTAAGGCATATCCATGTGATATTGAATGTGTAACTATTAAAACTATGTTTTCAAAGAATATAAAATGATGTGGAAGAAACAGTTCAGAATATAGTGATTTTTTTAAAATGCAGAATCTGAGCTCTACCTAAACCCCAGCTTTAATCTGTCCCTCCTTATGCCACCATGAGGCACACAGAAAAGACTTGAAGAACACATACCAAAATGAAAATAGCAGTTGTCCCTGAAGTGGTGAGAGTGAGATATTTTTTTGTTTTCTTCTTATACCTTTCTGAACTTCAAAGTCTTCCATGATGAATGCATTTTGCTTTTATAATTTAGAGAGCATACAAAAGCCCCAGAGTTTACTGTGCAGGAGAACCCGGGCATGCAGAGCGAGCCCCGATGCTGAAGTGCTGGGATGCAGGTGGGCGCAGCTCTCTTCCTGCCCTCCCTTCGCCCATCCACTTTCCTGTAAGCTTCCCACCATAACTGTTGGTCACATGGAGTTTTTGTAAACTGAAGTCCTCATGAGTTATTTGCATTATCTATTGTCAAGAGTTTGAGTAAATGAAGCTTTGGGTTTCTTTTTTTAACCAAAATGAAGAACTTTTTGTTTTCTCCAACTAAATTCCATTGTGTTTATTCTGGTTTTTTGTTCAGGCAAACCATATCCTGTTTCTGTCAAGCGGCATATTACTCAACTGCTTTATTTGTGTCAGTCCACATTTATGGATTGGCATACTTTTCGTGTCATTGAAAGATGTTTAATAGGACAGAACCCAAAACAAAGGGCTTTTGCTTTGCACCTCTCTTTGGGTTGACCTGGCTCTGTTAGTCAAGACTTTTGGGTTCAAAGTTTTGCCCTGCTCCACCTTCACCCAATGTAGATCGTTCTGTCCCAATCCACTCATCTTATGAAATATTTTGTCAAAAGCTTCACTGAAAGATTCACTGCCTCTGGGACAGTCTTGTGAATTTTGGTCATCTTTCAAAAAAGACAAAACATAAAATGATCACATGACGTGGTTTGTTCTACAGAGCTGGCTTCTTGGGATTGCCACTTCCTTTTCAAAGTGATTACAATCTGACTCTTTAATAACGCAGGTTAGAGTTCTCCGGGGAGTTAAGCTCAGCAGTACAAAGTTTCCCTTCTGAACAGCCCGAACAGTTACCCATCAGTAATCCTTTGGCCTGACTCCTGAGATTCCTGAAAGATTACTGACAATGGCTCTGTGGTTAAATCTACAAGTTCTTCAGTCCCCAGGGACATAACTGTCAGGGCCCGGAGAGATGAGCCTATGTGGAGAGGCCAGGTCTTCATTCTTTGAGGAGCTTCACACCTAAGGCTGAAATTTCTTGTGGACCATGTTTATCCCACACTTTCCTCTTTGAAGATTGTTCTTGGTGATAGGGAGGATAGGAGCTTAGCGGGAGTTGAGTAACTCTGCTTTGTATCTGTCATCTGCTAGCATTACACCATCTGCCCCAGCAGTGGCCCTGGCCCTTCCCTGCGTCTCAGAACATACTTGTACAAAACTCTTTCTGCTGTTCCTGAGTATTTGTTGCAAGTCCCAGCTCATTCTGAGCCCCAGCTCTGCCACAAGTCCAACTACATGCCTGCAGAGTCTGCTTTTCTTCTCCAGTTATGTGCCTCTCCTTCCCTCCCTCATAAGAACTCTACGATAACCTAGGGGTGCTGGAGGACTTCTGCTGGCTCACATCTTTCCTTTGCTTCCTAGACAGGACCACTGGAGACTGTACTGTCAGGATTTGATTTTGGAAAGAACATTGCTTCAATATATACTCTATGCACTTACCCTTTTAAAACACAACAGTATAATAACAAAAAACCCTTTAGGCCTGCTTTACATGACAGCTGTAAATGAGGTCTAATTAGCAACTGGTAAAGGTACTGTGCATTTTTGGCTCCTCATGGTAAATTTTCCTAGAAAAACATGACAATTTTTTTTTAATGTTGCTTACTTTGCTTTAAACAAGAATGTGGAGGAATAGTTCTTTCCAGTTCATTGTGCAATGAGAAAGAAGCGAGCTGAATATTAAGTACTGACTGCATTACTGCCTTTAATCTTTATATCAGTCCTGGAAGCACTGTCCTGATTTCAGAGATGGAAAAAAATTGAAACATAGGTTAAGTCACTTGAAATAACTGTTCGTGATCCAGTAGAAAGAGCCAAGAGTCAAACACAGGCAGTGTGACCAAACGATATGTGTTTTTTCTCCTAAAATATAGATTAGAGGTCAGTGTTTCAGGCCAGAGATGTGAACCACTTGGAATCTACTGCCAACATTTAAAATCTAGGAGATTTTACATCAAATTCTACATTCCAGCTTCTTCTGAAAATTTCTGGACCCACAGTTCCCCCTTTTCAACCACTGGCCAAGCTGAGAGACCTACAGTTCCCCCTTTGCAACTACTGGCCAAGCTGAGTACTGGTCATACTCTTACAGCATGTTCTCTAGCTGCTAATTCCCACTTTTTTCTTCTCTCATATTCCCTCCCTGGTCCCAGTAGATATCTGAGCTTGCTATACTTGAGGCCATGTGGCTGCCATTGTTTTTTCCTGATTTGCCAGAGAAAGACTTCTACCACAGGCAAAAAAGGGAGCAAGGTTATAAAAATCAGAAATTTGTCTCCCATACTTGGTTCAGCCTTGTTACTCTCCTCAATGAGGGTGTCCTGGAAACTTAAAGGATTCCTGAAAGAGTGGGATTCGTTTATTCAATTCATCCCTGGCCCCTTCCTTCTCAGCAATTTACCCACTTTCTGAACTGTGCTTCTCCAACCACAATCTGACAAGAATATTACCTGAGACTTTAAAACCCATATGGATGAATTCTGGTACTACAGGGACATCGGGCATAGAACATCAAAGTTGTACACGTTTGAGAAGTGCAAATGAGGGCCCCTAGTTTGAGTGCAGAACACAGAAGAAATGTAAAAATCACCATGAAGGGAGAAATCAGACATTTCTTCATTCATTCATTCTGTGACTCATGGGAGATACATATGAATATACAAGTAATGCATTACATGTTAGGCAATTAGGCAATGGAGAGTTAGGCCATTGAGGAAATTTTCACAGTGAAAATTCAGAAGTAAACAAGACAGACAAGATCTCTGATATTTTAGAGCTTACATTTAATGAAGGGAGGTAGACCACACAAAATTGAATACACATCTATATATACTGACAATTAGTTATAAGGCTGTAGAAAAAGATCAAACAAGGTGAGGGGTTAGGGAATCTAGAGGCTAGGAAGAAGTCCTCTTCCTCAGACAGTGATATTTGAAGACAGACTTGATGAAAGCACAAAAGCTGTGTAAATATGTGGGGCAGAGCATTCCCAGCAGAGGCAAGAGCAAGGACACAGACCCTGAGGTGGGGCTGGAGGTTGGAGGCTGGAATGCAGAGGCCAGGGAGGAGCTGGAAATGAGATTGGACAGATAACAGGAGCTCAGACTAGAGAGGAACTGGGTGGCCTTTTCAAACATTTTAATTTTCATTATGGTCGTTACAGGAGCCAGGGAAGTGACGTGAACTGACTTTTATTTGAATAGGATAGCTCTGAAATCTTTGTTAAATAAGGAGTGTAGGCAGCAAGGGTAGAAGTAGGAAGACCACTAAGAGGCTATTGTTTGGTGTCAGATGAGGAAGCCTTGCAACAGTGAGATATGGTTATGTTTTGTACGTATAAAGGTACAGTGAACAGGACTGGTTTGAGTAAGGGAAGGAGGGAGAGACAGAGAGAAAGGGGGGCTTTAAGGCTGAGATGAGGAAGACTATGGGAGGAACAGGTTCTAATGTCAAGACAAGTTGTTCAGATACCTACTGAACATTCAAATATATATTATGAACAGGTGATTGGATATATGCATGTGTAGTTATAAATATGGGCATTATAAGTGCACTTAAAGCTATAGACTGGATGAGATCACTAAGAAAGAGAATATAATTAGAAGAAGGAAGGCCCAAGAACCAGGCTCTGGGCATTCCAACCTTAAGTGGGGATGAGTCTTGAGGTATAGTTCAACTTGCCTAGCATGGAGGGAGCCCTGAGTTCCCTCCCCAAGCATGGAAAATGAAAAGAAGAGGGAGAGGGAAAGGAAGGGGAATAGGAAGGAAGAAGAGAGGAAAGAAAACATAAGGGAGGCTGAGGCAGAAGGATTGTAACACAAGCCGATCCTGAGAAATTTTGTAAAACTGTCTCAAAATAAAGGTCCTGGGTTTAACTCCCAGTACCAGAAATAAAGGGCTCAACAATGCCAGATACTGCTTGGATCAATATGTTGAAGATTTAGAAGTAACCTAGGAAGTAATGGGCAAAAAATTATTTCTCACCCTGATAAAAACACCCTTGGGGTGGGATGTTCCTTGGAGAGAGTCTGGCAGGGCTAAGTACTCTGAAACCCTAATTAGAATGATTTTAAGGGAGAACACAGGAGAAGAGAGATTTGAGATCTGAGTGGATGTGAACAACTACAGGAGTTTTATTGGGTAGAAAAGGAGAGAAGTGGGATGATAGTAAAAAGGCTTCCTGTTTTTTTGAAAGATGGGATCATCTGTCTATTCATAGGGCAGATCCCATTCAAAGAAGAAAACTGATGCTTCAGAGAGGAAGGAGTTGCTAGGACAAGGTCTGCATGATTGTGAGGGTAAGATTTAGCGCACACGTGGACAGGGTGGCCAAGGCCAGGAAGGGGTACAGCTCATTTTCAACAAGCTGTGTGGGAGGCACAGAACCAGACTAAAGGCTGTAGGTCTCATGGAGAGATGGGAAGCGGAGGCTATGTCCACATCTTCTAGAAATGGAACCAAAAGGTCGCCAAGTGGAAGTACCTTGTAGACTATGGGACAGAAGATACCTAAGAGTCATGGAGCTGATGCTAAAATGTGAAACTGCTGGGGGAAGGAGGAGAGGAAGGGAGAGAAAAAGAGGAGAACACAGCTGAAAAGTGAGGGATGAACCTTGCAGGACATCTACACATCTATTATGGAGGACAGGTGTGTGTGTGTGTGTGTGTGTGTGTGTGTGTGTGTGTGTGTGTGTGTGTTGGAGTGGACACAGAAGCTGAGACAGAAGTAGACCATTACTTTATAAGTTCCTATTTATTCCACTTTATTTTTACAAAGTAAAGACAACTGAGCCTGCAGGGAAGATAGAGTTAGGGTGTTCCCTGAAGGAAAGAGCCATCACCTGGCAGCCTGCCCCAGGGAGGCTTAGAAATGTCACAAGATTTGGAAAGAGCAATGTCACTGGCTTTGCAGTGAGCAGGTATAGTAATGGAGTTTGGACAAGTGCCCAGTTGCAGGGGCCTGAGATGTGATTAAAGGAAGTGGGAGACAGCTATGGGTGTAAGCTCACACATATTGCAGTGCTGTTCTGTGCAGCCCTAGGGACCAACCAAACCATATTCAGGGAGTCGTAGGATCCAGCAGGACAGGGACCCAGGGTGAGGCTGAGGTTACACAGAAGAAGAGGCAAGAGCCCCAGAGGTGGTGGGGCACACAGTGTTCTCAGGAGTACTGTCAGAGCTTTCCTTGTGACTAGCTGACCACTCATGTGGTAGGCGGAAAGATGTCCCCAGACTTTTCCTTTGTGCCCCAGCTTCCTCGCAAGACTACACAACATCCCATAGTGAAATGTGTCATTCACCTTCCCACTGCTAGACACAACACCTGGCACCCATCACTTAAAGAAGGAGAGCTTTATTTTCGCTCATGGTTTCAGAACAGTCTGTCTGTGGTGGGCCAGCCCCATGGCAGAAATGGCGTGGTGGAGGAAAGCTGCTCGCATCATGGCAACCAGGAAGCAGAGAGAGAAGCGGGGAGCCACAGGAAGGAAATGCTGTTCCAGATCAGGCCCCCAGGGACCTGCCTCTTCTGAGCAGGCCTCGCCTCAAAAACATTGTTGGGCTGTGAGCTCAACAATGGGTGAATCCACTGATGAGTATGGTGCCCTATGATCTAGTCACCTTCCAAGTCCTGTGAACATGCGGCTTTGAGGGGGCATTCTAGACCTAAACCATAATAGGAAGTGAGATGGACTGTATGCTGAAGTCCCAACATCTGCCTGCATGGGGAACTGCATGGCTTAGAAGAGACACTGAGGCAGAGCATGCAGACGCTGAGTCCCATCTTGCTTTCCTATCTCTTTCTTACTTTTCCCACTTGCCTCTCTGTCTAGGTGCAAGTGTATGGCTCTGAGAGCTCGGCCTGGATGCTTGTAGCAACAGGAGAAGTCTAGGAGTCTCCTCCTCAGGCTGGTGATTTCAGGGCTGGACCCTGAAACCTGTGGGGGAGAGCAGAGCATGCACTCTGGGTGCTGGAACACCTGGTAGTGCAGGCTGATGGAAATCTGCACAGACACTCAGAGCCGAAGTTCTGTTCACAGGGTGATGTGGCTCCATGCCCTTTCCTGCTGCTTATCCCTTTCATATTCTTAGATAAGGTCTTGGGAAGCCTTCAGAACTAAAGTGCAGGTGACCATTTTTACTCTAAAAAGAACTTCCATCTTTTATATTTTAAGAATATACATATTAACTAATATATTAATACATTAATAGATTTATTAGTAAAATCGTAAAGTTCAGAAAGTAATGTTTAAAACAATCACCATTCCATTTCAAATAAAAATCAGTTTTATGTAACAAAACATATTGTCAACTAGGCATGTTTGCATATGCCTGTAATTCCAGCACTCTGGAGGCTGAAGCAGGAGGATTGCCATGAATTCAAGGCCACACTGGGCTACATAATGAGTTCAAGGAAATCCTGAACTACATAGTGAGACTCTGTCTCAAAACAAAACAAAACAAAACAAAAGAGATACTGTCAAAAATAACAGTCACTGGGTGGGTCACAAGCTTGGTATAGATTACCAGATGTAATCTTTAAAACAAATTGCAAACAAAGGTCAGAATTTATTGTCTGGATATTGTAGATATAGAAAGGGGACTGCAAAGCTGCTCACATGCCCAAGTCCAAGAACCAGGAACTGGCAGAGGCCAGACAGTTCCACTCCCCGTCTGTTCGGTCAAATTCACATTGCCATGCAATTGAAATTACCTGCTGTTATTTACCTAGCTTTTTAAAAAATCATGGCTGCTCAGTTTTACTCATTATAACAAATCCCTGAGGTAGTCAGCTTGTACAGAGGAAAGGTTTCTTTGTTGCACAGTTTTAGTCCATGGTGGTTTGCCTACATTGTTTGGGAACAGAGTAAAATTGCTTACTTCATAGCCATGGGGGAGGAGGATGGGGTCCAAGCCTCCCCCAAGAAAACAACCCAAATGACCTGATGATGCCCCCCACACACACTAGGAGCTTAAAGATTCTTAAAGTCTCCACCATTTCCCACTAATAATACTCTGGGGACCTTTACCACACAGACTTTTGGAAGACTCTTAAGATGGAGATGATAGCCCTGTGTCATCATCGTAGCTGTCATGATGAGTTGCCTAGAAAGAGAAAGAACCTCAGCAGGTCCTCAGACCCATCCCTTTCCCCTCAGGACTGATGATGCCTCCATGCCAAGGAGCCTGGCCACTTCTGAAATTCCTTCATCTTATTGAGATGGATGGAAGGAACTTGAGCCAGAAACTGAGGCTCAGCCTCCTGCTGGAGGGTGGCATGATGGGCAAACACCCCTGAAGCTAAGAAAGGAGTTCTAAGTCACAGCTCTGAGCCTAAGTCCCACCAGGCCCCTTCTGAGAAGTGGGAGACTTCAGACAGATGAGCAGACTTCCCTGGGCCTCAGCGTCTGAGGGTAATGGGAGGATGGTCGAACCTCTGCCGCCTGCCCTTACAGAAAGCACAGCTCTCTGCCTGAGGGATTCTGCTGGGAAATGAGGAAGAAAAGAGTCTCCACATTTACCTGGAGATGACAAAAACAGGAGAAATTGGGTACAGAAGCCCTGGCTAGGCAATGGACTAGCTGATTAGGATGGGGACTTGGATTCAGACTTGTGAAGGTTGAATAAGTGTCTTAGCTACTTTTCTTTCATTGCTGAGACAAAATTAACAAAGGAAAGGTTTATTTAGCTCACAGTTTGTGGAGGTTTCAGTCCATACACCTGGCTCCAAGGCAGAGTGGCAAATAGCAGAGGGCAACAGTTCATGGCAGGGGAAAACAGCAAAAGCAACAAGAGCAAAAAGGGAGAATCAGCACAGAGCAAGCCTCCTTCTCTCCCTTACATTGTATGCAGGTGACCTGCCCAGGGAGGGTGCAGCACTCACACCCATAATCCCAGCTTTGGACCATGAATTAATCATAAACTCTAGAAGACCGCCTCATGATTGCATGAGGCCTTGGGGGGACACATACGGTGAATATTCAAATAAATATGTATTACAGTAAAAGACACATCTCCATAAGCCCCTCAAAATGCTCCTTGCTTTAAACACAATTATCCCATAGTTCTTGTCACTTTCTGAAGTGGTTCTAAAAGTCCTCTTTCATGAAGAGTCTTTATAAAATGTGATAAAAAAAAAATACAGTGAATGCTGCTGCTGAGTACCATCCAACAGGAAGCCAAGCTCTAAAAACATGACACTATGTCCTCATCCACCTTATTCACTGAATTTGGCACTGTGCAACTTTGTCTCTTTCCCAAGGTCAAAATGGTCATGAAAAGGAAATATTTTGAATCAGTTCAGGACATCAAGGCAGCCAGGACACCACAACTAAGACACTCATGAAAAGGACTTTCAGAATTGCTTCAGAAAGTGGCAAGAATGATGGGCTAAGTGTATGCAAAACAATGGGAAGTATTTTGATGGAGATTAATAGCAATGTGTTGATTATTGTAATACATTTTTAAAAATAAACATTCACCATATTTTTCAATCACACCTTGTATATTTGCATAATCCATATGTGCTAGGAGGTATACCTGGTATGATGTAGGCACACAAAAGTAGATTTCCCATTATCAATAAATGTAAGCAGTAGCTCCTGCCATAACCCCAGCATGTTAGTAGGCAGACACACAGGGATTTCAAGTTTGAGTTTAGTCCAGGTGCTTAGTAAGACTCTTTCTCAAAAAATAATATATGGGGAGGTGGCTCACAATGAAGGGCCTGGGTTCAATTTTCCATACTACAAAAAAGAAGAACAGAAAGTAAATGTCACTATACCTCTTTCTAGAGAAAATATAAACCTGGCCTCCAATCCAGGGATTGGGGCTGTTTGGGGGCTGGGGATGTAGCTCAGTGGTAAAGCACCTGCCTGCCATGCATAAGGCCCTGGCTTCAGTCCTCATCACTGTAGAAAGGAGGAGGAAATGGAAAGAACTGAGGATGCTTTAGTTAGCACAGGGAAGATAGGCTAGCACAGGCCGCTCAGAAAGGACAGTGAGCTAGTCTGAATTTGTTATCAACTGTATAATAAAATCCTTTTCTTGTCTTCAAATAAAATGTTTTTAGTGTTAAGCTATCTGAGCAAGGCTTGCCTTTCTATGGATCCTGAGATGAAAAAGAAACTTCTGTGTATTAGAGAGTTACTCAAATGATCTTATTAGGGAAAAACTGATAATGGCTTCTAATTCCTGCAATAATCCTCCAGGGTTTGTTTGTTTTGATACAGGGAATCATAATGCAAACTACGCTAGTCTCAAACTCCAGGTCCTCCTGCAACAGCCTTGTAAGTGCTGGACTTAAAATGCCTCTGCCACCACACTTGGCTTCTTCCAGGGTTTATGGAGCATCCCCAGAACAGCATTCAACATACAGAAGGAAAAAGGGCAAAGAGGGAGAATCAAGTCATGTGAATTCATAATAATACAAGACACTCACACACAAATGTCACAAAGCACGGTCAGGGTAAAGAATCAGATGAGCTGCACTGAATGCATTGGAGATTTAGAAGGAGGATACTGTGACTCGGAGTTACTGGGAACATTTTCCCAAGGAGAACAGGCAGCTCCATGAGGTCATAGAGGAGGAGGGGGATGTGGCTGAGTGTGGTAGCTGGGACACAGCCCACCTTAGGGAGGGAGGCAACCACAGTAAAACGACGATGTGTGGTGCACACAGGTGCTCAGGGAAAGTGGCCAGGTGCACCCTGGGAGAGAAGGCTAGTCCTAGGCAGGAGCAGGAGACAAAGCTGCAAGGAAACAAAGGGCCAAGTAGTGCGGAAGCTGTAGTGCACAGTAAGGTGCTTGGGTTCTAAATCAAAATGTACGTTAAAAATTAAAAGAGGATAAAACAAATGTTATTGAAAGGATACTGAAGCCAAAATAACTGAGAAAAGTTAGTAGGAAAATGTTAGATCACTTGAGATAGAGGGCATAGCCCATCAGACCTTGGAGAGACCTTCAATTTTATTGGGCCAGGAGCCTTGATCTCACAGATGGTGAAATCTGGTCATAAACAAAACCAAAAGCTGTCCACATTTCCCTGGCTACTAAGTGGCAAAGCCAGAGCTAGAAAGCAGTGTGATGTCCTTTTCAGCGCCGCCCCCCAGTAAATTCAAATCTCCAGACTTAGACAAATCACATCCCAGGTTGCTCAAAGAACTCCAAGAACCACTGTCAATAATCTTTGAAAAAGCACGGAGAATAGGGAACTGTTAACAGACAAGAGAAGGACAAAGTTGTCCCCATTTGCAAAAGGGGGGAAAGGGGCATATTATAAAAACGATAAGCCAGTCAGCTTGACAATTATCCCTGGCAGAATTCTAGAACAGAATTTTAAAAAGCTATTTACTCCACAAACATTATTATAATAACAGAAACGAAGGGGGGAATAACCCACAATTTCACCACTTTCACCCATCAACTGAACGGATTATTAAGTAGACTCTTTGTACCTCTTTAGAAAAGGAGAGATCATTCAGAGCCAACCCCACATCTCAGAAACAAAACATGTCTTCATTTATTCCTTTTTTGATAGGGATATTAGATTGGTAGAAAGAAGAGGCATCGAAACCATCCTTGCTTTCAGCCTGGCCTTTGACGAGGTCGATCATAATTACCTTGTGACACAAACTGGCTGATGGTCTGTGGGGCGCTGTGGCTGGGTGCTGTGCACCTAAAGGGTGCTGATTAGTGTGTACATCAGCCTGATGAAGCCATGGGTGGGCGTGGGGGCTGGTGCTCCTGCCCCTGGCAGGATAGAGCTGCTGTCCGTCTCACAGAGGAGATGTTCATCAGATTTGCATAGAACGTAGACAAAGCAGGGTGGTTCATAGGAAGGATGACAGATAACACTAGTAACAGTAACAAACACTTAGCAAGCACTTACTGTGTCGCATGAATTGCGTCAAAATGCTTTTTCTGCAAAAGCATCACATTCACATATCACCTTCTAGGAGAAAGGTAGAAATAGTATCTCTGTTTTAGAGATAAGGAAATTGATGTTTTGAGAACTCAAACCAGCCTGAGCATGCCTGTAACCCCAGCTGCCTTAGGTGCTGAAGCAGGAGGACTACAGCAGGCTCAGGGGCCTGGGGAACTTAAACTCAGTGAGACCCTATCTCAAAATAAAAACTCAAAAAGGGCTGGGATATAGAACAGGATAAGAGGCCTAGGTTCAATCCCAATATCAAAAAAAAAAAAAAAAAAAAAAAAAAAAAA
>NW_004955413.1:1648206-1693502 GCF_000276665.1 Chinchilla lanigera | reverse complement strand
AAAAAAAAAAGAAAGAAAAAGAAAGAAAAAGAAAAGAAAAGGACAGAGAAAAGAAAAAAACAAAACAGAAAGCCCTTTGCCCAAAATGACACTCTCAGATTGTAACCAAGGGAACAGAATTTTGGATCAAGATGTGTCTGGCATCAGAGCTAGAACTAAATGATTCTAAGCAATTTCCACAGGGCGTATCTTAAATCCTCAAGGCCTCACAAGGGCTTAACACCTGCATTTTAATTCTAAAAAAGTAATTGTGTATACCAGAATGAGGTCAATCTTGCCATGTCCACACCAATGACCTGGGCGTTTAGTTAACCACTGGCTCTGAAGAGGAAGTCTAGAATGGCAGGATTGTAAAGAGTGTTAACAAATCTTGGCTCCATTCATAGAAACATAGTGGGGTGTTTGTTTGTTTGCTTGTTTGTTTGCTTTGGCTGTGCTGGTACAAACCCATTGCCTCACATGTGCTAGGCAAACATTGCCCCACTGAGCTACATCCTAGCCCCTGTTTAAAGCAAGGCAGCTTACAGAACCATTGGCATTTTTGAAGAATCTATGACTAGAGATCCCACTGGGCCCAGTATTCCCATTCTTGATATTTTCCCAAAAGAACTAAAAGCATCCTATCACAGTGATATATGCACACCCATATTTTTGGCAACACAGTTTGTAATACCTAAATCTTGGAAATAGACCAAATGACCATAAACTGATGAATGGATAAAGATGCATTTTTATACAGTGGAGTACTACTAAGCCATACAGAAGGATACTTGAGACATTTCTAGGTAAATTTGAGACCATACTCCTAAGTGAAACAAATTGGACACGCATGTTTAAATATCACACTGTTTCTCTGATGTGAGAAACTGAAAATGTAAATAAGGACCAAAATGTATAACAGATATTGAGAAACAGGAAGAAGTTGTTCAAATGAGAAGGGAAACTAGGAAGGAGGGAGAAGGAAAGAAAGGAAGGGAAAAGAAAAAAGTAAGAAAAGGAAGAAAAAATGAAAGCAAAGCTTTTTTAAATTTAAAGAGGGGAAAAAGGAAGGTAGGGGATAAGGTTAAAAAAGGAAACAAGATGTATCATATACAGGTACAAATTCCTGATAATAAATGTGATCATTATATATACCTAAAATGTATTAAAATTAATTTTAAAAAATTACAAGATAAAGAAAGAATCCATTGGTTATCTGATCAGAGCACAATTTATGGCAAACCAACTACACTTTGGCCCTGAGGAAGACTACTCTATCTCTGAGAATCATTTAGAAATCTAGTAGGCTGCCCCTCTGAGTGGTCAGTTTGCTGTGATCCTCTGTAGTGCAGAGATTGTTAAGGGAGTGAGGAAGAAGACAGACCAGATAAATGCCAATCTGGGTCTTAAATTCCAAGTTACATGGTAGCTTATCAGAACTTAATTGGTGCATATAGTTAAAATAGTGAATTATTCATCAAATAATCCTCAAAGAGTTCCATATAAATTAAAATCTTCTAGTCTGGAGCCAAGTGCGGTGATATGCACCTATGATCCCAGCACTCTGGTAAACTGAGGCAGGAGGATTGTGAGTTCAAGCCCAGCCTGGGCAATTTGATGACTTAGTGAGATCCTGTCTCAAAATGTGGAAAGACCTGGGGATGTAGCTCAGTGCAAAGGCTCTGGGTTCAATCCCCAGTATGGTGAAGTGAAAAACAAACAAACAAAAATCTAGTTTGTTGGAAAGCAGAAGAGTTCACTTAATTTTAAGCTGTGATTAATTTAAAGACTTTTAAGCAAGAATCCGTATCAGAATTATTTAACTGGCAAAGACCCCTTCCATGTCAGAATAAGATTTTAAAACATATCCTCCTTCGTTACAATACTCAGTGAAATCCCCTGACCACTTGTCTCGCGTTTTTATGCTAGGTGGCTAAGGGATTTATAATTCTTGTTACATACCTTTACTCCTAAGTACGCATTATACTGCTTTCATTTAATTTTGATCATTGGTGTTGGAAAGTCATGTAATGCAATTAGGTTATTGTTACAACAGGAAGACTTGCTTTTTTTAAAAAAAAAACAACTTACTGGTGTATGTTTGTGATGCATAATGAATATATCCTTCGTAGGGTACTGGTACATAAACATCAGAAAATCCTTAAATGTGCTTCATAGAAGCTGGTATTCCCCACCCGGAAACAAAGGAATTCTGTGGCTTATTAGAAAGTTTGTGCTTATGGTTTGTTTTTTTTGTTTTGTTTTGATCAGATTTTTGCCTGTGTGATAGCGCCATCTTGTGTTCGAAATGAGCATATTTTCCAGCCATGGAAGGAAAAACCCAGCTTGAAAAATCTGTTAGGGGCCACTATTCTTTCTTGCATCCTGAAATATTTAGAATGAAAGAAACCCTCAGGAGTCAAATACGGAATGCCCCTGTGTCTTCTAGGCAAGCCTTCCCCAAGAGCCAGAGAGTTTGGGTCTTGTCCCCAGAATACACAGCAGTCGAGAAGGCTAGATTGAAAGAAATCTTCCCAGGACAAATGAAAACCAAAGAGTCAATGGGAGAGATCACACACAATTTTTTCCTTTCTATTTCCTTTGAGTTTTGCTTTCTTCAAACTCTTGGCATGCTATGACAAGCAAAAACATGTGACTGGAGACCTTCAAAAATGCTCAGAAATTGCCTGAGGGAATAAAAATGTAAGAATGTAAGAATGTGTAAGAATGTAAGAAATGTAAGAAATGTAAGAAATGTAAGAATGAAATAAAAAAATGCATAAAAACCTATAACAAAGCATAGGAACTTAATATTTTTCAAGGCAATGCTTTTTGAGAAGTGGATGCCAGTCAAAGGTCAACCCGATGCTAGCGATGAGCTTTGTGAACAATCCCATATTTAATTCACTGGGGTTTGAAGAGTAGGATATTATATAAATTACTTCTCCAGATTCAGGATTATTGAGGATTCAGGAATAATGTTTAGAATCTTCTATAAAGAATATTATAAGCTAGAGACAAGCATTGTCCTAACTTCTGCATGTGGATCAGTGGGGTGCTGGGTTGGATGATAGCTGAAGTCTCTTTTCTAGTCTGAGAGTCTCTTTCTTTGTCATGTGGGGCACCTACAAGACTGCCAGGTATGGCAGTGCATACCTGTAATCTCAGCACTCAGGGAGGCTGAGGCAGGAGAACAGAAAGTTCAAGTCCAGCCAAGGCAACTGAGTGACTTTAGTGAGATCTTGTTTCAAAATAAACAACAAAAGGGGCTGGGGGTGGCTCAGTGCAAAAGCCCTGGATTCAGTTTCCAGCAACACACACACACACACACACACACACACACACACACACACACACACTAAAATAAGTTGATCAGGACCAGAGATCTGATTCGTTTTATTCTCAGCTACTTCTTTCTTACTCTCTGTGTTCTTTGGTGCTTTGTGTGTTGATTTTATATCTCTGTCAAGTTGTATATGCGGTCATGTTTTAATTTCCATCACCACATTGAAGATTCTTCACAGACACGGGCTGGAATGTCTTGCTTGCCACATCTCTGGACATCTTGGTGAGGTGGTACTGGAGCCTTGCTTCTGATCGTACCTCGCTGTGATATCAAATTGAGGACTATGAGAGACAGTGTCAACCTTGAACATCATCTGGTCCAATTATTTCACTTCTCTCAAATGGAAAACTAAGGCTCCAAACTGAGTTGGGGTTTGCTCTGTGTGATGCAGTCAGTCAGGGGCAGCAATCCCCGAGGCTCCCACTAACTGTGCATCTCAACTCCTCACAGTGGCACAGAATAGGAGACTCCTCCCTCTGGCCCAAAGCAGGGAGCCCCATGCAAAAAACTGCTTTAAAACCTGGTATATATGAATAGTGTCTTCTACTCCACAATAGACACATTCGTTCTAAAATGAAAATGCTAGGAAATGTTTTTCTAAGGAAAATGGGCACAGAAGTTATGATGGGAAGGTCATTTGTTTTTCTTGGCATAATGTTGTAATCCCTGGAGTCAGTACAAAGTTGAAACTTGTGTGACCCATGTGATCTGTAAGGGTTATGGCTCCACGGAAGATTCCCATTCCTTAAGCTCTTCCCATAGACATTTATCCAAGTGATTTGCTACGCAGAAGCAGCGATTCATTTGCAGAAAAGAGCAGTGCTTGAGGGCTGAAGAATAAAGGGCCAGGAAAGGGCCATAGGTGATTAAAAGGAATACACATAACTTGGGGGTGGTGGCACACACCTGTAATCCCAACATCATGGTAGGCTGAGGCAGAATTGCAACTTCGAGCCCGGCCTGGGCAACTTAGTGACTTGGAAAGACTTGGTCCCAAAAATAAAAAGGGAGGGGTCTGGGGATGTTGCTCAGTGCAAAAGCCTGGGGTCCAATCCCCAAACCACACACACAGAGATTTGTCCTTGGAGGGTACCTGAATCCAACTGAGAGTGAATCATCAAGACTGGTATTAAAAAAAGGTGACATAGCCACATTGAGAGATGGTTCTAGGTAGCAGGTAGGAGCACCACTGGAGCCAGGCACCAAGGCTGGGCCCCTTGCCACATACTTGGCGCCATGGTCAGCACTGTACATGCTGGTTAGTACAGCAGGCTCTATTCAGCCTACACACACCCCCCAGCTCCTTCCCTAGCCACATTCCCCACCCCTTTCTCATCCCATCAGCCATACCTAGGGACGTGGCAGCGGCTGTCCTTTCTGCATGGAATACTCCTCGCCTAGATACTTAAAGGAGTCTTGTTCCTTACCTCCTCCATATGTTCCTCACAATGTTCTTTGCCCTAATCTTTGCTTTGTTATAATTCTCATCACTTTACATCGTACTCTACAACGTACTTATTTACACTGCGTTCTGTCTGTTTCCCACTAGCTCTCCTCCAGCAAGTACATTTCTCAAGGGCAGAGGCTTTAATGGGGCTTGTTTGTGAATCTGTCCAGGAAGGGAGAGACTGTACTTGGACCACACAGGGAACTTGCTAAATATTAGACAAATGAAGAACTGTTTAATATTTAGACAATATTAATATGAACCAGCAGAGTGGTTCATAGTAGATAATTGGTTGTAATTTCTTGACATCTTGGGAGTGCTCCTTGGGAACAGACCAGCCCATCTCCATCACCACCACATTTGGAGTAACCTAAATCCAGGCAGGTCATCCTCCGGCTGCCTTTTTAATTCCCTCAAAGGGATTACTTGCCTCCTCTCCTAATTGTTAAGATTATTTCTTACAGTTTTCCTATTTCCTGCTTTTAACCTTGAAGCTTCTTGCACTCTTTTCTAAGTGCTATCTGCTGTCCCTTACAGGACGGTCCCTGTGGAGTCCTTTTTTACAGTGTGATGGCCGAAACCCTTATGTGGCATTCCTGGAAGGAAAGCCCCAGCCAGGAATGCCCCAGCTCCAGAGTCCTTTCAGAACGCTCCATCCTCTAATTAGGATGACCACACTACTCAGCTGCTGCTTGTGACTGCTGCTGTGAGCTGAATGTTGATGCCCATCTTTGTGCTTAGATAATTTCTCCAAGCAGCAAAAACTAATAATCACTGGAATTTTCAATAGAACCTTTCCATTTAGTGTCAATGAGTCACTCAGCACTTTGTTATTTTTAGGTAGAATTTAATTCCTTGTCATTTATCCTAATTAAGATCTGTGAAACTCATTTTGATTTTTTGAAAAATTCCTTCCCAGGAATGCTTATCTCAGCTTCATCAAACGTTTTATCTGCTTGTTTCACCGCCTAATTCCTGCTGGGGTTGTTAACACGTCAGACTTCAACAGCAGGGCTGAGTCTGGGGCTGCCTCATTGTTGGGCTCCTTCCGGACTGGCGAGGCTGAGTCTTTATGTTCAAGGCTGCTGGGTGCAAAAGCAACTTTCCCTCCTCTCTTCGCTCCCCTTGCCTGGCCCCTCGCCCTCCTTGTTGTCTCCTTCCAGCCTCCTGTTTCTCTGTCCTGTCGAAGCCAGTCTGGCTCTCACATCCTTTCCTAGTGTTTCCCAAATTCAGGCTGTGAGTGTGGCCTTTAAAAATAAAAACAATGACGATATTCATGTTGAAATAATAGCTGACACTGACCCCTGCTTCTCACCACTTGCTCGACCCTCTTTTCTCCTACTGCCTAAGGGGATATTAATTTTGCTCCCATAAATTCAACTTGCCCCCTCTTCATTCATCGACTTTTTTCTTCCATCTGATTACTTCATGCTTTCGGGTGAGAAGCCCCTCCGTTTATTTGTTTGTTTTTGGTATTCAACATAGAAACTATGGCCTTGTCACCAAGCTATGTTCCCAGCTCTTAAGAAATTTTTTATTATTATTTTGATACAGGGTCTCAATAAATCAATAAACTGCTCAGGCTGGGCTCCAACTTACAGTCTTCCGGCCTCAGACTACCGCGGTGCTGGGATTATAGGTGGGTGCCACTGTCCTTGGTTCTTTTCCATCTACTCTAGCTCTCCAGGCACTGGAAAATCTAAAAATGTTTCCATCAAGAATCCCTGGACATCTCCACCCAGAGCACACTTGGAACATATGAAAGATAAAGCAAAAGGTCTGATTTTCCCGAGAAAACTAATTACTGTCCACAGGCACTGTCTACAGCTGTGGCCAGTGCCTGACGCGAGGATGCAGAGGAAGGTGTTCCTGCACTGGGCTCTACGTAACAGGGAGAGCTGCAGGCTTTGCACACCAGGGGTCATCTGCTGACAGACTGAGAGCTTGGGCCACAACCATTGGGCACCGTGAGAAAGCTGGGTGAAGGTGCACTGATTCCTTTTCCATGAGGATACTTATAAAGTCTCAGGTCCATTATATTTCCTCATCAAAATAAGAAGTGAGATCATCATTAGTTACAAACCCACATAACTAAAAGGGACCAGACAAGTCATTTTCCGCAAAGACAGACCCCCATTCCCAGTCTAAAGGGGGCAGCATGGCCTCGGCAGGGGGCTGGTGTGCTGCAAAGGTAGAGGTGGAGGTGAAGATGTATTCATGTGAAGTTCCCAGTCTTAAAGCAGTAGCCATTTGTCAAAATTTTAGCAATGTTCTCTCTGTGTTAAAGCTCATTAGCTCTTGTTTGTGGCAGTAAGACTAGAAATACACACCATTTTTGTACAGTTATTAGCTATCAGTTTATGACCCTTGGACTAAATAATAATTTACACTATTCTTTCCCATACTTACTCTTTAACTGAGTGGTCCTAAGTCAGGAATAATAAGAAAAAAATTACCTTTAAAATTCATACAGCTATTTTCAGTTCCCTTCCCATTATTTTGGGATACAGCAGAATATTTTAAAGGTTTATCTATCCAAAATATATCCATACCAGTTTGTCCTCTCCACTCCCCTACCACAAGCCCAGGCAAGCCCAAGGCTTCAAGGAAATGAAGTATGGCTCCAGCCCCATGAAATATCCTGCCTGTGGCCCTAATTTCACTAATTAAATTTGCTTTGTAAAAGCAAAACTATACCTTTGAGAGCTAATTTTTAAATAATTTAAATTGCTACTGTTCAAGACTATTTGGATACCAAAATTCACTAGACAATCACAAGAACAACAGTAATCATGGACAATTACATTTTACAATTAATTTTTTATTAAATTGAGGGCCCTGTGTGCATCCTAAACACTCTATCACTGACCTACTCCCCAAAACCCAATTATAAATATTACTCTAAATTAAAAAAAGTTGAACCAAGCCTGGTATTAAAAAATAATATAACATTCAAGGCATGGTAGCACACACCTGTAATCCCAGCACTTGGGAGGCTGAGGCAGGAAGATGGTTGCAAGTTTGAGACCATCCTGGGCTGTAGAGTGAGCTCAAGGCCAGCTTGAACTGCATAGTGAAACCCTGTCTCAAAAAGACAAAAAGTTAATAATAATAATACAACATCCAAAGCAGAGTTTACTTCAGGAATGTAAGAATGGATTGAACATTAGGAAATATTTTAGTGTAATTCACAATATTAATAAGTCAGAATAAAGTGATTATGAGTCTAAGAGACAGTTGATAAAAATTTAACAACCTTTCCCATTTAAAGGCTTATGGCAATCTAGGACTAGAAACAAAATTTTAAAAGACAATAACGTTTCTAAAGAATATTCAACATCAACAAAGGTCACATGTTTGTTTGATTGCCCTAAAGCATTATTTTCCTCTATATTCTTCAATTTTTTTCTTAAGTTTTGGCCAATGTAATGAAAAGAAAGAAACCTGTATTATTTGCAGGTGATGTGACTGTCTACACAAAATTCAGAGATCCACTGATAGTTTTACAACTAATAAGACAATGTGGTATGATAAATACATAAAAGACAATAAATTTCCTAAATTACAGAAATGAAAAATACTTCATTAAAAAACTATTCTAGGAACAAATGTCACAAGAATTGTCAAATTTACATTATATATATACATATATTTAAATGTATCTATAGATATTAAAGACCTAAGGATTGGGGTTATTATAGCTTACATCTAGATATTCCCCCAAAGCCTCACCCACATATAGGTGGGGCTTTCTGGAGCTGCCAGGATCATGGGTGTGTGATGCTGGATTAGGATGTGCGACACTGAGATTAAGGGTGTGTGATAACTAAATTAATTTACCATTGTTCTGGATGTGGATAATGGAAGCCCCACCTTGGGTGTGGATGGCACCAGTCAATAGTTTATAGCCTGGATGAAATATAAAGAGAAAGATGGAAGACAGGCTTTGCTGCCACCTGCCTGCCCTGCCATGAGGACTGTTTCTCCTCTGCCATGACTCTCTGCCATGCCACCCTGCCTTGGAGCTAGCCCACTGTGGACTGAAACCTCTACAAACTGTGAGCTGAAATAACCTTTTCCCCTTTAACTTGTGGGTGTTGGTTATTTTGTCTCAGCAACAAGAAAAGTAACTAAAATTGGGTATAGCTCAGTGATAGGGTGCATGGTTGGCAGGCATGAGCCCTGGGTTCAATTCCCAGCACAAAAAAGAAAAAAGAAGATCTAACTACATAGAGAGATGTGTTCCTGAATGAGAACTCATTATTTTGAAAATTTTGAAAGTAAAGAAAATTAGGTAATCTTTTGTGAAAGAGCAAATACATCACAAAGTTTTAATAATTATGGCAGTGTGGCATAGCGTAGGCATAAGCAGATAGTTAACAGAATACACAACAATGTTCAAAAACACACCTGTGTGTGTATACACATATGTGTGTGAGTGTGTATATATATATATATATATATATGCAAATTCAGTTTTGTGATTAGCGGTGACACTACAAAGTAATGGGGAAAGAAGTGATCCTTCAAAAAATGATATGAAGGCAATTGGCTAACCATTTGGCAAAATTTCCATAATTGCTTATCAAATAATTTCATTTCTAAGAATTAATTCTGAAGAGGTTAATGGATAAATATGAAAACAGTATCTGTACAGTATCTGTACAAGAATGAGGTTAAGGCAGGATGATCACAAGTTTGAGCCTAGCAATTTATTGACTTAGTAAAACCCTGGCTCAAAATAAAGAAAAAAAATAGGAATTGGGGATGCCTCTCAGTGGGTTCAAGCTCCAGTACTGTGAGAGAAAAATAGAAAGGTTTATTTTAGCATTTTTTGGAATAGCATAAAATTGAAAACCACTTGAATTTGTCATAGTAGATTATATCAAATGTGTGTGCATTATGCATACATGCAAACCATGAAATGCCAACAGTGTACTTTAAAATAATAGATCTTTTCTTTAAAAAAAAAAATAGGCACTGGAGATAGAACCCAGAGACATTCTACCACTGAGCTATATCCTCGGCCCTTTTAAAATATTTTATTCTGAGAAAGGTTTTGCTTAGTCGCTAAATTGCAGACTTGAGCTCAAATTTGTGATACTGCTTCAGCTTTCTAGAGGGCTAATGTTAGCCAGGCTCCTTTTTTTTTCAAATTTGGAGAGATGGTCAGCTAAGTTTCCCAGACAGGAATCACTTATGATGCTTCTGCATCAGTCTCCCTAAATACTGGGATTCCAGGTACGTGCCACATTTCCATACCGCTGTTGAAGGATACTTACATCATATTAAGTAAAAATCGAGTTTTAGATCTGTAGGTATTTTTGGTTTGTTTGTTTTGGTACTGTGGAACCCAGGGCTTTTGTGCTGAGCTACATCCCCATCCCTTTAAAAGGTTTTTTTTTTTTTTTTCTATTTTGAGACAGGTTTTCATTAAACTGGTAACTTGCCTGAGCTGGACTTGAACTTGTGATCCTACTGCTCAGTTTCCCAGAGCGCTGGGATTATAGGCATGCACCACCATTCCGGGTTGCTTTGAAAACATTTAAAAAATGTGTGATTACAAAAGTCCACAAGAATTATATGTGTTTTCATTTTTATTTCCTATGCACAGCTACTACTTCTGTGTCTCTAAGACTATTTCACTCTCTTAGCTGTCTTTACCCAGGTAATTGCAGTTTTAGTTTACATCTCTTGAGAGATCTTTTAAGAAACTCTATTCTAGGTAAGCACACTTATAAAAGCTTGTGCTTGACGAACGAGCTATGAACCATATTGCATCTTTTAATTTTACTTATCTACTCCTTGCCTTCTCTAGATTTTAAAACCCATGAGAGCAGGGTTCATGTTCATTTGGGACCCCAGCAATGTCTCGCCATTCATTATCAATTATTTAACATTGATTATGCCAAACACTGCTCTAGTTGCTTCCGATAATCTTACTACGCTTTTAGGTACAAATATTAGATATTACAATATCATCTTCATTTTGAGATGAGGAAATGAAGCCTGCCCAAATGTCACAGGTCCAGGTAGATAATTAATTCTCAGTGTATCTGACTCCTGTCCACTGCACTCACTATAAGGGGATCAATAAACATCGGTACTATGGGAAGGAAATAGAATCAGTTGTAGTTGAGGATCCCTCGGTAGGTGCGGCGGCGTGAACGTAGTTTTGAAGCAGGAAGTTTAAATCCTTCCGACTCCGCGACTGCCCAGGTATTACCAAGCCCCGTCCACACAACTGCTGGCGGAAGCCCGGAAAGAGGCGACGGGGCGGGGCAAACTTCCGAGGGCGGGGCTGGGCCAGCGCTGATTGGCTGGCTTCGGGCGGAAGTCGTGAGGTTCGGTAGTCTGAAGACGCTAGCTTGTGACTGGGAGGGGGAGAAGGAAGGCCTCTGTGAAGGGTTCCTCTCTGTCCTCTCGGTCCTGGGGACCTCACAAAAAACCAACACACCGACTCCGCGGCTAGCCCTTTTCCCCAGGCTCTCTCCGCTTGATTTCACCACCGTTATGTGGGAGGCGAATCCGGTGAGTAGCTGGCGGGATGGGGCGGGCCCGGTGGGCGGAGTTGAAGCGAGGGGCGGGAGGGGTTCCCGGGAACTGCTCCCGGTTCCCTTTTCTGCCTGAGTGTTTGAGTTCCGCGTGCCTGAAGGCCTCGGCGCTTGCAGACAGTTTGCAGCCTACGCTTTTGAGCGGTGGAGGTGTCTTGATGGGGGATCCTAACCCTTTATTGTTTTTCCAGTTGTTTACTTCTGGTGATTTCCTCACGTGCTTCACATCGATTTTTCTTTTCTTTTAAACTTTGTGTTTTGTTTTCTAATTAAAATTTCTGGCCTTCAAACCTGTTGTTACTCTCCCTTTGCCTCCTGTGCCCCTGCCAGTGCCGCCTAATTAAAGCGAGGGAATGTGGACTCCGCCCCCTGTTCTGAGAGGACCTCAGGAACCATCAGTACCCCTTTTCTCTTCTCGGTGTACAGCCCCTGAAAACTTGAAAGATCGGCTGTATGTTCTAAGCCTTTAGTGGCGAAACTCATGTTTTCTTTCAGTGGCGAGACCACTAATCCAGAACATGTCAGCTGCAAGTCTTTCTCCTTCCTTGTGTAGTGCTGATATTTGCGTGATGTCAGCATATATATTTGTTTACTTCAATTTTATACAGTCATTTATTTAAAGTGCGAGCGTCTGCGCCAGGAGCATTCCGTTCTTCTGTAACGGTTGAAATTCACTAGTAATGTGGCAAATGGATCCTGCTTACTACTTAGGAGTCGACTGGAAAAATGACAGTCTCATTTCAACAAATTTCTAGACTCAGTACGTGAAACTATCCCATATGTTGCGATAATTGCCTAAATTTAATAACAGTATCCATACTTGAAATAACTCCCTTGCTGTAAATCAGTACTCACGCGCCTTCCTGTTTCTGGAGTATCTCTCCAGATAAGTAAGTTTATCAGTATATTCTCTTGTTCTTAGGTTTTGATCCAGTAGATCCCAGCTTATTGATCTGAATTTAGTAGTTGCACATTGTGGTTCTATACTGCTATAGCAGTAGTCGTCATCAAAGAGTTGTTTTGGCTCATATGTATAATATTGTCATCAGCTCATATTAGAGAAAAGAAATTGCTTATATTTGCATTTAGCAGAAATAATTTAGGATTATAAGAATGCATTTTGCTTATATTTACTTATATGTTCAGTTTCACTGTGATCAGCAGTCTTCATTTTATATCTACGTGCCTGTCTCTGCATACCTCTATGTATATATAGCTATATATTCAATTTTTTGAGCAGTCCTTTTATTTCTTCATAACAAACCCTTTGGTCACCCACATATATGTCTTGCTCAAGGTCATATATTTTAAATCATTTTCTTGTAAGCTCTATATGATCACGATTTTTGTCATGTTTACTATAGGACTTTCAACTGGAGAAGAGATCCTGGTACCTAATAAATATTTGTTGAATTGTTGATGGTGATTGGATCATTACTGTCCTAGAGAGAGTTCTTTGCTGTCCATTCATTGTTCTGCATTATACATATGTACATCACAATTTGCTATTGAGTTTATGTATGTGGAAATTATACAGGCATTAATGAATGTCTTGCATATTTGTTTTGTCATGTTGTCCTACTTTGTAAGGAATGCCCACTTTTCTCTACAATCACCCTGATGGTTTCAGCAGAGCAGGCCAACTTTTTTAATAGTGAGTTTCTATGTATAATCCCACATTCTTTCACCCTCTGGCATCTTAATATGGCATAATGCCACTGTTTTGTTTACTTACTGATACTGCTTTTTTCCCTGTGATTTTTTTTGAATACTGTCAATAAGCGCAGTGTAGTTTGTATTATTTTTGTTCAGTTTTTATAAATATTCTACTTGTGAGTTTCTCTAGTATTTTGTTAGGCTTTTTTTTTTTAGTAGAAGGGTCATCTGGATAGTCTGTCCAGTGGTGCTAGAATACAAATTAATTTTAATGCTACCTTAAGTGATATACATTTTATTTCATTTTATTTATTTATTTATTTATTTATTTATTTATTTATTGGTCTTTTTGAGACAGGGCCTAACTATGCAGTTCAGGCCGGCCTTGAGCTCACTTTGTAGCCCAGGCTGGTCTCGAACTTGCAACAATCCTTCTGCCTCAGCCTCCCGAGTGCTGGGATTACAGGCCTGCACCACCACACCTGGCCTTAATTGAGATGATTTTTTAAAATTAGCAAAAACATCCACAGTGTGTCCTAAAGATAAATGTGGATGACTGGCATCACTGACCAATTTAAATCTCAATTCACTGTTTCCTTACACTGAATGGGGTAAGTACTGTTTTGTGAAGGAAGATCATTCTTAACTGCTTTAATTGAAGAACTTCGTCTAGTTTTTCTCTGTTTATTTTTGGTAGAATCTGTGACTTTAATGTGCTTCCTATGACTTGGAAATGTCTCTTCTATTTCTTCTGTTGCAAATATATCTCCATACTATGTCCCACTTACAAATGTTTGAACCTTACCATGACCCTACTCAAAATTAGCCTCCTGTTCCATGTTGAAAGTCTTCAGGAAATGGTTTGAATGGAAAATCACTAACTTGTAGCATTTCTTTGGAGGAAAAAACCCAAAACTACATGACCAAGGGGTAATAAATATACTTTATCTCAGTTCATAGTTTTATTTTATTTTTTAAGACAGACATGAGGTCTGTGATGATGTTGTTAACACCTTTCACTGACCAGGAACTCTGGGGTAATGCAAAAGGCTCCTGCAAGGCAAGTCAGATTGACAGTTCTCAGGAGCTCTTGGCATTTCTCTGTCCACTGGGAAGGGAGCCCATGACTACCATCTCTTATTCAGGAGAGTGGCACAGTCTATAGGGGTCACCATTAACTCTCCAAACCTGGATTTTGTCCTACTTTTCTCAGTCTCTTTGTCATTGTCTTGTCTCTTTGCTGGGGTTATACTGGACAGGAGGGAGTTTTAGCTTTTTTCTGTCACACTGATGAGGGCAACTGCAAAATGACAAACATGTATCTGTTCCAGCGTACAAACTGTCTCTTGCACTAGTAATACTTTGTAGAAAATGCTAAACTCTTACAAGATTCTTTTCCATTTATTAACTACTTCTGTTAGAATAACCAGATGAGTTAGCTAAGGGAATGGAAAATAATTTTCCAAGACTGTGCCATGTTTAAGCAGCATGATTGTACTAACACCCAAGTCTTCTTTTCGCTCCATTGTGACTTTGATGTAGCGGTGGTAACGTTTGTATATTGCTGCCATACCTTATCTGCAAAGCCACTTTTTTCTGTGGTATTTTATATTCACAAGTGCTTCTTAACTCTCTTGGAGCTATGATTCTATCTTCTTTTTCTCTCAAGTTGCTTGAAAGAATAATTTTATACTTCTTGTCATTCTTACTCATACCTCAGCTTTTTCAGTCTAGCTCATGCCTTAACATTTTACTTGCCAAGAGCTCACCAGGAACCTTTGAATCACTACCACCTCTTTATCTGTCATCAGTGTTAATGCCATTAGAAGTTTCCCCAGGCCTCTTCCTTTGTGGTGTCTTTGGAATTACACTGTTTTGGGTTTCTTTTTTCTATGACTTATCCTTGAATTATAATTCTGATTGCGCTGCACTGTCTCTCTTCTATGGCTGAAGTGTTCTGTTTTTAATCTTTTTCCCACAGCACATCCTTTTGTGATTTCTAATGTTCCAAAATGTTACTCCAGTGATTATGCCCACCACGTGTGGATCTTTATCCTGTCCCCTCCTGAGCTGGGTGGTAGACAACTGCTGCTTGTCCCTCTAATAATGCAGCCTTCATATGTATAAACCAGACTCACTTGGCTGTTAACTCATTTCATTTAGCAGACAGTATCTACACATGTAAAATAAAGACCAGAGTAAACATGAGGGAGGGAGAATACAAACATGGATCCAATCAGAGCCTGCCTACCCTGAAGGGGGCTTGCAGTATAAAAGAAAGTGATGTCTGAGGGTATTGTGGGGACTAGTAGGTTACATTTGAGCCAGGTCTTTAAGATATACACGTGGTCAAATGGTAAGGTTGAAGGAAGGAAATAACCAAAGCCTGTGAAAGGGAAAGAGAATGATAGGTTAATTTTGGACTAAGGAGTGCAGTGGAGAAAGTGTATATCTGATAATTAAAGCATCAGTATTGAGCATCTGCTGAGAATGCAGGTGGAGTGGTAACTAACTTCTATGGAATTCTCTTCTGAGTCTGTGAGTATATTTTGCAGATATTCACAGGCTGGGGTGAGAATAGAGGTAGGATGTGTTCTTGGAAATGAAAATTCTGTAGAGAACATAGCATATGTGAAGATGTGTTCCTACAATTGTAATTTATTACCTAGAGCCAGCACATAATCAAGGATTCATTTCCTGATATCCTTATTTTCTTGGCATTATTTTTAGCTGTTCTAATAGTGATTTGCTAAGCTTCAAGTATGACCTATATCCACCTGAAGCTCCAAACAGTCAAACTAAACAGGACACAGAAACCCCTCAGTAGGAGAGTAAGATGTTAATGGCAGTAGAGTGCCCACATAGAAACAAAGTGGGGTAGGTTCAGGGCAGTGCTGAAGTAAGGTATGCCTGCACTTGGATCATCTAGTACTTCAGTTATGTGGGGCTTGTTAAATTATTACCATCAGTTTTAGTGCCTGTGCTGAGGATCACAGGTTGGTGAACTTTTTGAATAAGGGCACACATAAGGCTGTACTTTCAGGGGTCATTTCTGTAGTATGAATAAAGGCATACCAAGTTTTAAATTATAATTTTCTGGCTGTAAAATACACATTCTTTTCAGCTTAACTTATGGAATATACTATGAATAGAAAGAACCTTGGAAGAAAATCACAGGGAACCAAAAATTATGGAAGGATTCCTAAGCTACAAAATAAACATGACTAGTGTGAGGCAGCCAGGTCCACTTTTTTCTAGTGGTGCAACACATGAACAACAATAGAGAAATAGCATGTCTATCCTCAGTATTGGCATGGCAGACCTAGTGCATGGCCAAAAAATTAAATTCAGCCATTTCATTATCAGAGAAGGTAACAAGATTTGGGATGTTGGTAACACAGATCTGAAGGAATAGGATAGTCTACATGGCCTAAAATGCTAAAGCAGGAAATGAGATCTTTGACTTATGCAGCTCACCCTTCAGGAATTAAACCTACTGTCAAAGGAACATCTGATGGCACACCTTCAGTTCTGAGTACCAGTTGTGAACCTGTTGGTTCTAAATCCCAGGGTTGATAGAAATGAACAGAACAGATTAGGCCCAACCCTTATGGGTTTGCAATATGACACAAACAAACAGATATTACGCAAATAATGACACAATAAATTTAACTCCAATTGTGAAAGTTATGAAGGAAAAAGAGTAGTGACAATTTAGAAAGAGTTCAAATGGGGGCAAGAGAAGAATAGGGAGAGTGGGTGTGATCAGAGGATTGCATATGCATATATGGGAAGTCACAGTAGAACACATTAATTTCTGCATTTAATATGATTTAACTATAAGAAGAAAAGGAGGAGGAGGATTGACTAGGAATTTAGGGAAGGTTGCCCTGTGAGAGTAACTTCTATAGAGATCTCAAGGACTGATCAAAAGGTAGCCATGAAAGCTTGCATGGAAGGTGGGGAGGGTTGTTCAGACATCAGAAATAGTGTGAACAATGACCCTAAGACCAAAAGGAGTTTGATGTTTAAGAAACAAGAGAAGTCTACATGACTAGAGCACAGTAAGCAGGTGACAAGCCCAAAGTAGAGGAAGTAGGCCCCACATGGCTCTGTGGCACATGGCCAGGATTCTGAACACTATGGTAAAGGAAAATTAAACAGCTAGCCATTTTACCTTAGGATAGGGAAATTATTTTGGATTATGAGGGGATGAGTTGAAAAATGGGGGAGAGGGAACAATGTAATCATGAGGTCCCTAAGAAAAAGTGATGTTACTGTAGAGGAATGGTCAAAGAGATACAGTGTTGCTGGTTTAGAGATAAAGGAGCTAAAAAGCCAAAGTGGTGGGTAGCTCTTAGAAATTTGAACGTTTGTGAAGTTTTACACTACTAAATTTGTGATAATTTGTGATAGCAGCAATGGAAAACTAATACAGAGGGCTATTAGGCTATAGGATAGCCTAGGGTAGAGAGGAAGGCGATTTGACAAGTGGGTAGTAGTGGGAGAAAGATGTGCATCCATTCAAGCTGCACTTTGGATGTAGACGGCCGGGTTTCTAGCTTAGACGACCAGGAAGAGGGAGATCTTTTCACTAAGATGAGGGAGAGTGGGTAGGGAAAGATAGAAGATATCAAGATTTTGGTTTTGTACCCAGTGAATTTACTGTGCTACTCTGGTTTGCGTATGGTCTTATTTTCTCCTCTAAAGGTTCCAGTGTTAAAGACCTTGGTTCCCAGGTGGGCACTGTTGGGAGGTATTAGAAGCTTTAAGAGGTGGGCCCTAACAGGAGGTCTTTAGGTTGTCAGGGGCATGAGTTCATTCTCACATGACCCCTTGAGTTCTCACTAGATGGTAATTATGGGCAGAGGAAGTCTGGCCCTTTGTCCTTTCTACTTCTGGTTGGAGATGCCACATTTGCTTGTTCTTGAACATGCTCCCACCATTGCTATCTGCCATCCAGCACTGGTGAGGAGACCCTCCACAAAAGTGAGTAAATGTAGCTGCCATGCCACTGAACTTCCAAGACTGTGAACTTTTTCTTTATAGTAGCCTTTGTGTGTGTTATGGTTGATACATTGTGTCAACTTGAGTCTAGAAGCTTAACTAAAGTAACTCAGCAGTTTTGCAGCCTGGGGTGAAAAGGACATGGCCTTACAGCTCTGGTATGTTCTTCATTGTGTCAATTTGAGAAGTTTAGAAGGTTAAGTGACTGAGCAGGGGCCATGATAAATACTTTGTATTCATCATGTGCCTGTGCAAGAGGAGGACAAAGAGATGGTGTGAGTGCTATAGGCCCCTGGGTTGGGGGTAGCCTGCTTACCATATAAGGGAGGAAAATTGGCTTGTTCCCCCCTTTTTGCTCTTGCTGCTTTTGCTGTCTTATGCCACCTTGAAGTGTTGCCCCTGTGCCCTGCCACCCTGCCTTGGAGCCTGCTGATTATAGACTGAAACCTCCACAAACTATGAGCTAAATAAACCTTTCCTTCATTCATTTTGGGCATTGAGTATTTTGTCTCAGCAACAGGAGAAATGTAACCAAAACAGTGTGATATGTTGTTATGGAACAAAAAGCTAACTGATACACATGCCTCTGAGGCATCAAATAGCAAAATCAGAGATGAGGCAATTTGATAGGCAGGAAAACAGAGAAGGAGGCTAGACCAGAAATTGAAATTTGGGATTGAGTATCTATGGATGGTCTTTAAAATCATGAAAGTAGTGTGGGGATCATGAGATCCCCAGAAAAGTGTTTTTGAAACTTTCAGCATCCATGCAGACTACTGGTTTTAAATAATAAAGCAATATTTTAAAAATTAATGTTTTAAAAATAATGTTTGAATATTTCATATTGAAAAGGGGGTGGTTTTTGGTTGTTTGAATCTTCTTATGAGTACCTGTATCTAATTTGATTATAGGTAATCTGGATATAGTTTAGACCCCAGACACTTCGGATTATTTGTTTGTTTTCTTTTATACTTCTTCTTTTTCTTTTTTTCTCCCTCCCTACCTGCTTGCCTGCTTGCTTGCTTGCTTGCTTTTTTTCTTCTTTCTTTCTTTCTTTCTTTCTTTTTTTTCTTTCTTTCAGACAGGGTCTTGCTATGTAGTGCAGGCTAGCCTTGAACTCTGGCTATACATTGTATTTCTACAATTGTCAAGATTTGCAAATTGTGTTTGCTGGATCTGTGAGAGGTCTTGGACTATCAAGATCAAACACAAATTAAGAAATTATGGAAAGATTTCTCCCTGAAGACTATTTCTGTCAGTTGTCAGGTTGACAAGCTAGTACTAAATAACTATAGGTGCAAATGCTTCAACCACCCTGAATGTTACAGTAGCAACAAACAGATTCTTAGGTCATTTGTTCACTATTTCAGTTTTTGGAAAGTGTTTCATCATGTTTTATTATAACATTTGAATGTGTTCTTATATATCTATAAATAGTAATCAGTCTCACTGTGTGATGAATAAAGAAACCATCAGCATGGGGTCAGTTGCACCGTAGTTTAGTGACTTTGAAAAATATGATTTTTTATTCTCAGCATTAAAAATCAGGATATATTTGGCCTTGGAGCAGTAAGTTCAGGTTATTTAAAATTCTTAATGTATTTCTGCTATACTCCATACAAGCAGGCCTTTGGAAATCATAGGATAGCAAAATTGTTTGTATTATCACTATTACAAATAAAAATTTTTTAATCTCATCTCTTTTGAGAAACTAACGTCAGTACTTTTTTCCTTGACAGCTAACAGACTGAAGTGGGAAGAGTAATTTACAAACATTGCCATTTCTTTTCACATAAAAGCACACACACTGAGTAGTCAAGATTTGATGATTGCTCAATTTCTGTTATTTCCTTCAGAATTATTATGGGTTGTGTCTAAATGTCCCCCCTCATGCAGTCATGGTGGCAGGCTTCTAGAGTTTGTGATTGATTCATGGTCCAATGCTGAGATTATGGGTGTGAGTGGTACATGCACCCTAAGGTGTGTAGCCTGCATACAAAATAAGGGAAGGAAAGAGGCTTGCTCTGTTCCCCCCTTTTTGCTCTTGTTGCTTTTGCTGTTTTCGGCCACTATGAACTGTTGCCATCTCCCATGTGCCACTCTGTCTTGGAGCCAGCCAAGTATGGACTGAAACCTCCACAACTGTGAGCTAAGTAAACTGTTCCTTCATTAATTCTGGCATCAGATATTTTGTCTCAGCAACCAGAGAAAGGTAACCAACACAAATATTCAGTTATAATAAAAAGATATATTATTACCTCCTAACTGTTCCATGTGCTTAAAGAATCTTTTAGTGTAACAGCACTTTTTCTTGCTATATTATGCTCTTTTGGTTTTGAATGGTCACTGCCTAAATGAAAACTGTCTTCACTTGTCCTATGAGTTTTCACCAAAGAGCAAAAGCAAAGAGTTGTTGAATATTCCTGCAGCATCATATAGTTTGTGTGTGTGTGTCTGTGTGTGTGTGTGTGTCTAGGACTGGTTCATATTTTCTCCTCAAGTAACTTGTCCAATTGTAAGACACAAAGTGTGCTGAGACCCTTATGTGATAATAATTGCTCTTCCATATCACATACTGATGACAATATATGATGTCAAACAATTATTTAATTAACAAAGAAGTTTTATCAATAGTTTCTTTTTCTCAGGCTTGAAATTTTAATCCAGGAGCTTCTCAACCATATCAAAAGTTTTACAGTGGTACCTCGATTAGTGATACCTCAATTGTTGAATGGCTCCAAGATCAAACTTTCCACTACTTGAACAGCAAAGTTTGAGAAAGATCTTCCCAATGTTTGTAACTTTGTTCAGTAGTCAAACTGAAACTCCAACTTAAAAAAACCTGTGTGGGTCAAGAGTGAGTCATACTTTATATGTTCCCAAGGGGAGATGCTATAGTCTAAGCACTGCTGTCACCCAGACACCATGTAGTGCTTATGTTAGTGCCTTTAAACATTCGTCATTGTGCTTGTTTTTGTTTGCAGTTTATTTGCATAAAGTATTGTAATCGTGGCTCCAAAGAAAGTTAGTATAAAGCTAAGAGGAAAACTGAGAACCATGATAGAGTTAAATCATTGTGAAATTTGTTAGTCCTGGAAAAGTGAATTTATAAGTATAGTTTTGGGCCCTCAGAACCAATTATTTAGTTTTCCATTATTTCTTATGGGAAAAATATGTCCAGTTCTCAAACTTTTCAGTGTCCAAACACAAATTTAGAACAAATTGATTTTAACGTTGAGGTATAATTGTACCTTTCTTAGCTGAGAAATGACTTTTTTTATCTTGATTTTTTTCTCTGTCAACAAAACAAATGGATTTTGGGCTTTGTGTGTGGATGATGTGAAAGTTTACTTGGTTTTATTCCACCATGTTTACTGAATTCTAGGGATATGAACCAACCAACAGAGACAAAACATAATGAGATTAAAATCAGTGATTCTTTTTCACTCTGATGTAACAAGTAGATGGTGAGGAATGCTATTGAAGACTTGAACAGCACTTTGAAATAACATGGCCTAATTGACATTTGTAGAATACTCCAGTAACTGCTGAACACAATTTTTTTCTCCAAATACATAGAGAGCATTTAACAAGATAGACTACATTTAGCGCCATAAAACATGTCTCAGGTTTAAAAGAACCTATGTCATATAAGATATGTTTTCTGACTAAAATTGAATAAATTTAGAAATCAATGACAGATATCTGTAACATTCCCAGGTATCTGGTAAGTAAATAACACTTTAAACCAGGTGCCAAAGATATAAAAAGGGGAAATAGTATGAAAATACAATATGCTGTGAAAACAGTGAGGAAATTTATAGGGGATGTATACAGTATTTTGAAAAAGAAGAAGTATCACAAATCAAATGGCCATAACTTCCTTTTTAAGAAACTAAAAAAGGAAAAATGAGTTAAAGTCAAGCAAGAGCAAGGAACTAATAAAGGTTAGAGTGGAAATCATTGCAACAAAACAAGAGTGAAAATCAGTGAAATCAAAAGCTGGTTCTTTAAGAACATTGGTACTATTGATGACCTTCAAGGCAGACACATCAGGAAAATAAAACACAGCTAACCAATATTGAGAATGAGAGAGACTTTACTGGGATAGTAAGGATATTGATCATTATGGTAGCTTAGGTAAAATGGGCATATTCTAAGAAAAATAAAAACTACCAAAGCTCTCTCAAACGTAAATACTAGGAGGCTGAGATAGGATGATTGCAAGCTTGAGCCCACCCTGAGTAATTCAGTGACTTAGCAAGAACCTGTCTCAAAATAAAAAAGGCCCAGGGATGTAGTTCAGTGCAAAGCCTTGGATTCAAACTCCAGTACCACAAAGGAGAAGGAGAAAGAAGAGATAATATGAGTAACTTAATGTCTGTTAAAGAATTTACATTTGTAAAAGTTTATCTCGGAGGAAATGCAGGGCCCTAAAGGTTTCACTGATAAATTCTTCCAAATATTTAAGGAGGAGCTACAGTAATACTATGCAAAGTTCCCTAAAAGAGAATAGTAATTTTATAGCTCATTCTAAAAGGCAACTACCCTAATACCAAAATCATTAAAAGAAAACTGCAATATCTTACAGAACATCGATGAAAAATTCTAAACAGAATTTTAGCAAATAAAATTGAACGATATATAAAAGGATTAATATATCATGACCCAGAGGATGTTTCAGCAAAAAATGCAAGGAACAGAAATCAGTGTAACTGACCATATAAGTAAACTATAATGAAAAAAAAATCATATGACCATTTCAATACATGTAGAAAAAGCATCTGACAAAAATGCAATACCCATTCTTGATGAATATTCTCAGCAACCTAGGAATAGAAGGGAACTTGCTTAACCTGCCAACAGAGTGTTCAGAAGTGGGTTCACTCATCAGGCTGGAGTTACTCAAACTCCGAAGTTGTACATTCTCCCGAAAAGCTTGCTTCTATAACTGTGCTTTGCCCAGCACCAGGGGACCCAAGCTCTTGAAATGGTTTGTCTAGTAAGTGTATGTTTATATATCTGAGTATTTAGGCCTTGAGCCATGTTGTACTAGTTTGTCCACATAGTTTATGTTAGCAGTGTGGTTTATGGTGAACATCTTTCCACCAAGGCCTCTGCAGCTTCAGTAACAGGTCAGTCACACAGGTGTCTTATCTTTATGTGTCTGGTGCTTAGTATAAAAATCCAGGACACCTAGGCACAGGTGAGTTTCCTTGGTTGGTAATGCTCTGCATGTATTATCCCACATGCTTTTTGGGAGAATTAAGTGTGTTCTTTGACTGTACTGAGAAGGAACATTCAGAAGCTTGTACATGATTTCTTCTATACGTCACCTCATGTGCTTTTTCCCTTTGCTGATTTTACTCTTTATCCTTTCACTGTAATAAACTACAACTGTAAGTAGAAAAACTTCTTAAGTCTCCTGAGTCCTTCTAGCAAATCCTTGACCCTGGGAGTTGTCTTAGGGATTCTTGAAACTGGAGGCATCTACAAAATACCTACAATGAATATCAACTTAATAGTGAAAGAATGTGTACTTTCTCCCGAAGATCAGGAGCAAGGCAGTTATACTCATTCTTTATTCAACATTGTATTGAAGGTTTCAGTCAATGTGAAAATGCAAGAAAAAGAAATAACAGACATTTAGATGCTAAAAGAGAGAAAAATATTTTTATTCTGATATGATGCCTTTTTGGAAAAATTTGATGAAATCACCAGATGGCTCTTAAAATTAATAAATAAGTTAATAAGATTGCTGGATACAAGATCAATATACAGACATCAGTGTATCTCCCTGCACTAGCAACATACAACCAGAAATTGACTTTTAAAATGTAATCCACTTATAATAATATAAAAATCTAAAATATTTAGGCACGAACCTTACGTAAAAGATGTGCAAGATTTGTACATTGAAAACTACAAAAACATTACTGAAAAACATTTAAAAACACCTTACATAAGTCAAAAGATGTAACCTGTGGGTCAGAATGCTCAGCATTGTTGAGTATCTATCTGCAGATAGATTAATAGATTCAGGACAGTCTCAATCAAAATAGTACAGGTAACTATTTGGGCAACACCCCAGGGCCATTCCTCCTAAGAGAAGCAGAACTAAAAATGGCAAAAGTCCATGAAGTCTCCATAGCTCCAGGCCAGAACACATGTGCAGATCTCATGGTCTGAACTTTTCCCCACTTGAACATCGTTAAAGGTTCAAACACATGGACTGAATCTCAAGCATGTGATTTGTATAGGGCAGACTGTGGAACAGGCATGTATGCAGCCATTCCCCTGAGATGACTCAGGACCTTGTCAATATTTCTGTCAATCTTATCCAGGAACCCAGTAGTTCATGCCACTTTTTTGTTTTTGCTGACATGGATCTGCCTGCCCTGGGTGTATTTTTTTGTTATCTTCAATAAATGCAGCTGCTTTTTCTTTTACCATTGGATGTACACTTGCAATTCTTTGCTCACCGTATACAAGAGCCTGGAATCTATATGTTGGATCCATTTCATGATACCAAAATTCAAAGCATCAAGAATAGCCCAATCCCAGTTCAGAGAAAGAACAGATTTGGAGAGCTAACACTACCTGAATTAAAGACACAGTCTGAGTCAAGTAATGAGAATAGTGCAAGATTGGCATCATGATAGAGAAATTGACAAATGGAACATAGGACCAAGAAATAGACCCATAAACATATAAACAGTTGTTTTTATTTAAATAAGGGTAAGAGTTCATGGAAAAGTGACAGTTGTTTCAACAAATGGCATTGGAACAACCAGATACACATATACAAACAAACAAACAAAAAAAACGAACGTTATACTTTGTACCATTTAAGAATTAGTTGACAATGAGTAATAGACTTGAATACAGAACCTAAAAGTATGTATTTCCAGGATAAACATTTTTGTAGTCTAGGTAAAGATTTCTTAGCTGCAAAGCAGTACTATAATGCATAAAAGAAAAAAATCAATAAATTGGACTTCATCAAATTTAAAAACTTCTATTAAAAATGTGCTATTAGGAAGTTCAAAGGATAAGCCACAGACTGGAGAAGTTAATTATAAAGCATATGTATCTTGGACTCAGTTAAGAACTCTCAAGTCACAAAAAAAAAGGAAATAGCCCCATTTTTTAAAAAAGGTAAAGATTTGAACATAAACCTTACCAAAAAAGATGAGCACATAGAAAGTAAGTTTATGAAAAGATGCTGAATGTTGATACTTAGGGATGTGCAAATTAAAATAATAATAAGCTTATACTGTGTATTACATTGATCCATCCAAGACTTGATGAGAGTGTGGTGCAAGTAGAACTGTCATACACTGCTGGTGGGAGTGCAGAGTTATTCATCCACATTATGAAGTATCAGAGGCCAGTCAAACCCCAGTCTGCCTAGAGAAGGGTACAGTGAGGGGGCAAAGAAAGAAAGACACTTTCAAAGTACATGAGGGGCTAGGAGGTCAGTGCCTCAGGATGAGCAAAGACAATGACACTCTGAGCTAGCCACTATTTGGCACACAGAATAATAGGAAGGAGTATAGGATGACTTAGAGGGTGGTGGTGATCTTATCCTGAGAAGGCTCTTATGTTGATGAGGATCACTACAGGTTACTGAAGGTGGCAGTGATCTTAAGCTAATGAGGATCTTATGTTGATGAGGACGGTGGGGAGAGAAGACAGGTTAATAAGAAGTTTGTCCTTTCCCCCAGGTAAAACTCTTTTATTTTTATTACTATTTGGTTCTCAAGCAATCAGGATGTCTTCAGCTGATATAATCATACCCTGGAGCGTCACAGCATCACAGGACCATTAACGTTTCAACTGTGACCAGAGGCACCTGTAGTATATTTCCAAGTACCATAGCCATTTCGCATGGCAAGATACTAGGCCTTGTACAAGCCCTAATTACAGTTTAATTATGAAATGATTTTTTCCCCAAAATTACATAGAATGGCCCTTGACAATGAAAGTTTATCAATTACTGAGAGATATAGGCACACCTTTCATATGATTCGGCATTGAACTCCTCGGCTGTTAGGTATGTTACTGAAGAGGAAAGAAAGTGTATGTCTATAGAAGACTTGCATGTAATGTTATAAGAGCTTTAGCTGCAATAGTAAAATCTGAACACAACCTAGAGGGTTCATCAATAGGTGAGTAGACAAACTGTGATGTCTACAATGGAATACTCATCAGCAGTAAAAGGAATTAACTCTTGATACATATGGTAGCATGGATGAATCTTAAAATAATCATGCTGAGGTAAGCCATTTTCATTATGAAAATGTTGGGGTTTTGTTGAATTCTTTTTCTGTATGTATTGAATGATTCTGTCTTGTTGCTGAAACAAAATGCCCAACACCCAAAGTTAAAGGAGGAAAGGTTTATTTTGGCTCAGTATATAGACATTTCATTCCATAGTTAGCTGGGTCTAAGGCAGGGTGGCACAACAGAGGGACATCACAAAAGAGAAACAGTCCATGGCAGAGTAGGTAGGAGGCAGCACTCAGCAAAGCTGCAACAGCAAGCCTCCCATCCAGGATACAAGCCTTTTGGGTGGACCACATCTGTGTCTTTAAGAGTTCTACCTATTTTCTCCTCCAGCAGATTTAGTGTTTCTGTTCTAATATTTAGATTTTTGATCCATTTTTAGTTTAGTGCATGCTAATGGACACAGGTCTAGTTTTAGTCTTCAGCATGTGGAGAGTGAGTTTTTGACACACCATTTATTAAAGAGGCTATCTTTCTTCCAGTGAACATATTTGGCCCCTTTGTCAAAGATAATGTGGCTGAGTATGTTTGGAGTTGTTTCTGCATCTTCTACCATTCATCCTCAGGTCTGCTTTTTTTGCCAGTATGATGGTGTTTTTATCATGGTAGCTCTGTAGTATAATTTCAGGTCAGGGGTTGTGATGCCCATTTCCTTGCTTTTATTGCCCAGAATTGCCTTTGCTATTGTAGATCTCTTCTGGTCCTAAATGAATTTTAGGACTGTTTTCTCTAGTTCTGAGGGGTATGTTAATGGTATTTTGATTGTGAATGCATTGACTCTGTATAACAATTTTGAAAAAAATGTCCATTGTCACTATGTTGATTCTTCCTACTCAAGAGTACAGGATATCTTTCCCCTCCCTCTCCTTCCTTCCCTTTTTCTTTTCTTCTCTCTCTTTCCCTCCCTCTATCCCCCTTTCCTTCCTTCCTTCCTTCCTTCCTTCCCTCCTTCCTTTCTTCCTTCCTTTTGACAGGGTCTCCCTAAATAGCCCAGGCTGACCTCAAACTCAGAGCAATCCTCCTGCCTCAGCCTCCCAAGTGCTGGCATGATATGTGAATACCACTATACCTGGCTTCCATTTTCTGATATCCTCATTGATCTCCTTTTTCAGAGAATGGTAGTTTTCAATGTAGAGATATTTTACTTCCTTTGTTAGTTGATTCCTAAGTATTTCATTATTTTGATGCTATTGGCTGTTGATTTTTGAGTGTTGACTTTGTATCCAGCTATGCTACTGAATTTGGTTATTAAATCTAGAAATCCTTTGGGGGGGTCTTCTTTGTATAGTATCATGTCATCTGCAAATAATGATAATTTAACTTCTTCCTTTCCTATCTTTATTCCTTTTATTTCTTTCTCTTGTCTAATTGTTCTGGCTAATGTTTTCAGAACTATATTGAATGGGAGTGGTGATAGTGAACCTTGTCTTGTTCCTGATTTTAGAGTGAAAGCTTTCAGTTTTTGACCATTTGATATGATGTTGGCCATTGGGTTGTCATAGATAGTTTTTATCAGATTGAGATAAAGACCATCTACTCCAATATTTCATAGGGTTTTTAATCATGAATGGGTGCTGGACTTTGTCAAAAGCTTTTTCTGCATCTGTTGAGATGCTCATGTGATTTTTGTCTCTGGCTCTATTGATATGGTGTATTACATTTATTGATTTGTGTATGTTAAGCCATCCCTGCATCTCTAGAATGAATCCTACTTGGTCATGGTATATAATCTGGTCATGGTGTATAAGTGATGGTTTGCTGCATTCTATTTGCCAGTATCTTATTGAGGTTTTTTGCATCTATGTTCATAGGGAGATTGACCTATATGTTGTGACTCATCAGATTTTTGCTGTACCCCAGGAGGGAATGGCAGTGGGAATGAGGAAAAGATATATAAGAGACAAAAAGCTGGGATCAGGTGGAGGTCCTCTTTCTCCTGAGTGGTGAAGAGGAACTGCCCAAGAACAGTAGAGTGTTTATTTATACCCTGGAGAGATTGTTGTTAATTTTAACCTCTCTACCCAACAGTCACTTAACAAGCTGTAACAGCTTGTTTACATGCTTTGAGGAGCTCCCATGTTCTTTGGCTAGCTTCGTGCTGCATGTGTAAGTACTTTCTAGCTTCAGCTACTCCCGACAGCTCTCTCTTCTCTGTTTTGTAAATGATGGGCATTTAGGTGAAGCTGGGAAAACTGTGCTTGGAGAATACAGTCCAAATATCCATAATAGCAGTCAGTTACCAGTATAGCTGGAAATTGTCTGAAGTTTTTGGTGATTTGAACCCTTTACAGCTAACATCTTACTGTGGCATTGCTTTTTATCCATCTTGTGGTTATGTATTTCTGCTGGATATTTAAGACTAAGTTAAGGTGAGGCCCATATTAATCACTTTTTAATATTAAGGTCAGTTAAATTTCTTTAGGATTACCTAGGAACCACGTACAGCATTTCTTAGATCCACTGTCGGTGTCAGTCATGGCCATTGCTTGACCAAGTTGCTTTCCGCAAAAGCTTGAGAGACTTTTTCTCTCCAGGTGACTCTCCTTAGGCACTCTATACATCATTGAATCACTTTCCTCTGTGGTCCCATAATCTCCTTTGTCAGAAAATCAGGGACTCAGCTGAGTTATAGGATGCTGTAGCAGAGGTTCCCTTCTGTCCTGGGTTCTCACTGACCTCAGAGGGCTAGGGCCAAAATATTGGTTATCCTCTTAGCCCATTTATCTCTCTAATTCTTTAGTTTCCAAACCTCAGTGGTTAAACATCCAGAAGAGAAGCTTAATGACATTATACTATAACAGAGGCAATAAGTTTAACATTGCTCTCTCTATGACTGTTAAACACCTTAGAACATAAAATGGAACTGTTATTTTCTCAACAACCATGGATATCCTAATATTTAATCCCTATAGAATTCTATCAGATAACAGTTACATATTTTTACATAGAAATTAAAAATCAAAACCATACATAACATTGCCACATGACAATCATGACTTTTTTGTAACATACTCAAATTTTCATTTTAACATAACATAACCCTTTTAACCAAACATCTATATCTAATACATAAAAGACTTTTCCCTAATTTGTTATCCTTGAATGGGATGTACAGAAGTTTTTTGTTCAAGGCAGAGGTCTGAATCTGAACAAAAGTGTTATAAGCAATCCTTGCTGTACATTTTGAAAGACCTGTACGTCTAGAATCATGAATACACTAATAGTGTATTCACTATTAGATTAACAATAATGAATTACCAAACATGTGGAAATCTTTGCTTCTTAATTTAGTTTCATACTAAAAGCATCTTTTGTAAGAAAACCTTATTTTATTTTTTCTGGAAAACTTTATCTTTTGACCATGACCAAATTATTGGGAGTGTCACCCAGGAGACTCTGGAGATCACTGGGACTCCTTATTAATGAACAGAGGTTGGCCACTCCTCTGTTCACCAGTTGGAATCCTGCCCAATAATTTCTCCTCACCCTAAGGAATTATGGTTACATATCTTAATTTTGATGAGTGGTGAGAAAGCCAATTTTGATATGATTTAAACTAGCTGGTACCTCAGGGGAAAGCATGCTTTTAAATCTACAACCCAAATTGTATTATGAACAAATGATGAAAGGAAAAATGTTGAGCTCAAATAAAGGGGAACAGCTGTTCACAGAATGACAGACAAACATGTAAATAAGCACACAGAACAGAGAAACATCTTATAGAATCAGAGTGCACTCAAATATATTCTTGACCAAATTGAACTCTAGCAACTTCGGTACAATTTTTAGAAATTTTAATTATAAATAGACTAGACAGATTTTGTTGTCAATTGACAGAGATCTCATATCAAAAATTTGGATGGAATATAATCTTTTATCTATACTGAATATATATATTTGTATTTTATTCTGTCTTAAGAATACTGGTAACTTTCAGCTCAGTTATCTATATATACTCTATAACCTATTTAGATCTTTAATTCTCATTTTGATTACTATTTCCTGAGCATTCTGGGTCAATTTCTATGGTTGGTTCCATATCAGGTTTAGCCTCATCCTTGTCTATTGGCTGCGGAGCAGTCTCTGAGGTCAATATCACAGGACTGCACACCAGCTCCCTGAAAGGTCAAACCTGAGTTTATAGTACAGCCTGATAACACACTCTGGTACCCAAATATATCACTCAGTATTGTCTGGAAAAACACAAGCGTACTTTTTACCCCAGGTAACTAATGGACTGGGTCCCTTCCATGTCTAGTATGGAGATATCTCGAAAGGACCCTTCCTAGCCTTTTTTCTTTTACCTGATGGGATTGTCTTTCCACTGCTGTATTTCCATCTTTTGTAGAATTTAAAAAGTTAGTAGTATATACTGCCAAGTGAAGTATCACCTTTATATGAAGTGTGAATTTTTGTAGGGAAGAACTCCCCCTTTGTTTTTGTAATTGAATTTTGATCATATGGTGAGAAATGTGTATCCTATAGTTTGGAGGATGAAGCCATCATTTAGCTTCCCTTACCCTAAGATAATCCATTTGTGAAGACAAAAGCAAATTGAATTGACTTGTCTAAAGCATAATGACAATTAATAACACTGGAGAAATTAGTTCAAAAACTGGGTGGAGTTAATGTTTCAAAGTAAAGTCTGAAGATCATTTAAGGTCAATCTGAATAGTTTGGGGTAATTGCCACTTCTATCCAAAGGCATCTGTATGTTCTATGTTGGTAATTTTCTCATAATCTTGAAATTTCAAGAAACCATTTCCAATTTTTAGGTTCCTTCTTAAAAAAAATCAGTATGATGTCTAGGAGTAGACACACAGAAACTCTTGGGACATACTTGAAAAAGGTCATTCATATTAGTTTGGCTAGCTGGATTAATTATCTCTAAAAACTCCAAGACATACAATGTATATCTGTCAATAAGATGGACTCTAATTGCAGGATCAGGCTGATGTGAGAGGCAGTGTCCTCCCACTTAGCTACATAATGGCTAGAGCCATTATGTTAGGAGAATAAAACTGCTCACACATGGATGCTTCTTGGCAAGTATCAATACTAAACAGTAGCTCATTGTAGGGTCATTTTCTTTTCATCTTTGTTGGATAAAATGACTTGCATCTTTCCAGGTTAGAAATTTAACACTTTTGCTAGGGTATGAAACATTGCCCTCTCCCTGTAGGTCTGCAGTGACTATATCCAGAGGCTATGCTTTAAGCCAACAGTGTTGGGCAATAACTGAAACATCCATACCTGTGTCTAAAAGCATTTTAAATATTTTTTCCTTCAATAGTCAATTCAGTCTTGGGGCATTTTTATTTAATCTGTTGAGACCAATAGGTGTCAGAAGATCCAAAACCCTTGGATCCCTTTCCTTATTTATAATTTTTGTTAAAGGGAGAGTGACTAGTTGAGTGATATGAGAGTCTGAGGTGATTAAATAAGGTTTTGAGTAGTTGAATTTCTTATATAGTCCAAATCAGTGACACTGGGAAAAACCTGGTCTCTTGGCAGCCTCTGGCTGCAGCTTTTATTTTATCACCTTGGGGCTGGGCAAGCTGCTAGCAGGGCATCTACTGTCCTGTTTTGCTATTGGGAATGGGCTCCACTGCCCATGTACACCCTACCCCCTGCAAGCAGTGCAATGACATGGCCATCTGCTGGTCAGGTGGGCAGCATGGTGGAGGCATCCAAAATGCTTTTCTGGGATTGTTTGCTGGGCAGAAGGAAATGGGAATATGTAGCCTTTGTCTCAGCCAATCAGCCTCAGCCAGTGGGCATGCTTACCATAGCGCCCACTCTCGCCCCTGGATATTTTGTTTTTGTCTGGATTTTGAGAGCAAATGATATTTGCACCCAACGAATTTCCAGTGCCAGAAGTGCACTTGACATTGCAGCTAGAGGCAGGGCCCACTGAAGTTAGGATCCTCCTATTTAGCCCCAGGCACATTGGCCTGTAGTTGCTGGTGGACATGGATAGCTATGGCTGGTCTGGGTCTGAGAACACATGGGTGACTGGGAAATCCACCTGAGTCTGCTTAGGACTGATGCACATGGCCTTCCCTGTACCCAGTCTGCACCTCTATTGTTTGATGGGGCCGAGGTAGGCCCCATTGGGAGTTTTCCAGAATGGATCAGCATTCCATGTCAGTTTTAGATTTATACTCATTTTCCCAATAGTATCTTTGTTGACACTTTGTGCAAAGACTGCAAGGTTTAGTTGAAGAGATAGATAATGGCTGTGCTGCCTTTACAGGTGCAGCAGAGGAATTTTGGGCAAAATGTCCCCCATCCAGACAACAAAAACAAACAGTGTTGTTTTTTCCTTTTCCTCCAGATTGTATATGAATAAGCTGAGTGATAGCTGCTGCGAAGGCAGTCCCTTGCACATGTGAAGAACTAATATCTGCACAAATCTGAAGATGTATTATTTGTCTTGGATCATTGGGAGCTTGAACTTGTTACAGAGTAGATACGTTTAAAGATGCAGTTTGCAAAGAAACACCCCTCTGGTGGGGAAAGGTCTCTTTTGTCCCCCATTGCACCTTTCCTATTAAATTCAGCGAGGCTAGAAGGTTCAAGCTGTATTGGCAGCACCATTGTTCTGCTCTCCTTGACCCACTCAAACTTGGGACTTGATTTTAAAATAATATTCCCAGCTGAGTTCTTTATGGTTATAAAACCTCTTCTAATGAACATCCAAAAATAAATAAATAAATATAGGAGTCAAGCATGCAAAAAACACTTCTACACACATATACTCCTGTGATTCTTGAGACTGTAGCTGCTTCATTTTTAACTACTGGTAACTTAAATCTTTCTCTTTTTGGCTTCTTTAAAGCCTATAAATTTTCTGGCCCTAGAGAACCTGTATCCCCACACTTTACACCTGATGTGCTAGTACCATGCACTTCAGTGCTGAATGCTGGCTCCCACCAATTTGCTTCTCCCCCTGTTGCATGTACTTGGGAAGCATTCTTACCGCCTACTTATTCCTACTGGGTGTCCCTGTGTGGGTGCCAAATGTCACAACTCAGAGTTCTTGCTGTGCTGTGGGAAGGAACGGCGGTGAGAATGAGGAAAAGATAGACAAGAGACAAAAAGCTGGGATCGGGTACCTCTTTCTCCTGAGTGGAGGAGAGGAACTGCCCAAGAATAGTTGAGAGTTTATTTGTACCCATGAGAGTTTGATATCAATTTCAGCCTCTCTACCCAGCAGTCAGTTAACAAGCTGCAACAGCTTGTTTACATGCTTTGAGGCGCTCCTGTGTTCTCAGGCTTGTTTTATCCTGCACACCCAATTATTTTCCAGCTTCAGCAGCTCCCAGCACCTATAGTTCTCTTTCTTGCTTGAGTATTTGGTTTTGGTATCAAGTAATACTTGCTTTCAGGAATGACTTTGGGAATATTACTTCCCTTTCGATTTCAATAAAGAGTTTGAGAAGTAATGGCATTATATTTTCTCTAGATTTCTTGCAGAATTCAAGTCTATCCTTTAGGACCTGAGCTTTTCTTTGTTAAGTTTTTCATTACATCTTCAATTTCATTGACTGATCTTGGGTTATTTAGAATTTTTATATCTTCTTAATTCAACTTTGGTAATTCATGTATCTGGGAATCTGTCCATTTCTTATGTGCTTTCCATCTTATTAGAGTAAAGGATCTCAAAGTAGGTATTGATGATCTTCTGGTTTTCCCCAGAATCCATTCTGATTTTACCCTTTTCATTCCTAATTACATGAATTTGAGTCTTTTCTTTCCTTTTTTTCATATGGTTGGCTAAGGGTGTATCAATTTTATTTAAACTTTTAAACATCTGACTCTTCATTGATTCTTTGTACTGTTTTTCGTCATCTCAGTTGCGTTAATTTCTACTCTGATCTTTATAGTTGCCTCCCTCCCTCGGACTTAACTTGTTCTCTTTTTCTAAAAGTTTGAGGTTCAGTATTAGGTTGTTTATTTGAGCTCACTCTGTTTTCTTGATATGAGAATTCATCACTGGTATGAATTTCCCTCATAGAAATGCTTTCATTATGTCTCATAAGTTCTGATATGTTATATCAGTGTGTTATCATTTAATTGTAAATATTGTTTAATTTCTTCTTTAATTTCATCTATGAGCCATTGGTTGTTCAAGAGGGTGTTATTTAATTGCCATGTGTTTATTGAGTTTTTTTTTTTTTTGTCATAGATTTCCAATATCATAGCACTATGGTCAGGTAATATGCATAAGATAATTTCAATTCCTTTGCATTTATTTGGAGAATGTCCCACATGCAGCTGTGAAGAATGTGTATTCTGATGTTGTGTGGAACACTCTGGAGACATCTATTAAGTCCATTTGTTTACAGGTTTGTTTTAGTTCTGATATTTCATTGTTGATTTTTTGTCTAATTGATCTTTCTCTTTGTAACATTGGGGTATTGAGGTCTCCCATTACAGTTGTATTTGTGCTTATTTGATTTTCATGTCAATTAATTTTTGTTTTCTATAGTATTTGGTGCATATAAATTTGTGATTATCCCTTCCTCTTGAATTGTTCCCTTTATAAGGATATAGTAATCTTTGTCTCTCTTGATCAGTCTTGGCTTGAAGTCCACTTCATCTGCAAATAGAGTAGCAATCCCTGCTTCTTTCTAAGTTCCTATTGCATGGAATATTGTTTTCTATCCTTTGACCTTCAGTCTATGAATTTCTTTTTGAGTTAAATATGTTTCTTGGATGTGGATCTTGTTTTTTGATCCATTCTACCTGTTTCTTTTGATTGGTGACTTGAGACCATTTACATTGATGCTTGTACATTGATGCTTATAACAGATATGTATTGGCTTGTCTTGGTCATATTATTTTCCCTTGGTTTCCTGTTTTTCCCCTCTCTTTAATTGCTTGCCCTTTCTTGTGGCTTCTTTCTGTTAGTGTTCTGGGAATTGTGGTCTTTGTTATTTTTTTCTGAAATACCCTTTGTAATATTTTGTAGGGCTGGTTTGGTTGTCATGATTTTCTTGAGTTACCCATTGTCATGAAAGTATCTTATTTTTCCATTATTCTGAAAGGTAATTTTATGGGGTACATCAGTCTGCATTGGAGGTTGTTTTCTTCCAGGACCTGGAGAAAGAAGTTCACTATCAACTCTCCTTGACTTAAGGGTTTGTGTTGAGAAGTCTGCTATGATTCTGATGTGCTTTCCTTTATAGGTGATTTGCTTCTTTTCTCTAATAGCTTTTAATATTCTGCTCTTTGGCTGAATTTCTAGAATCTTGATTATTATATGCCTTGGTATACATTTATTTTGGTCATGACTAATCAAAGTTCTATACATCTCACTTACTTGTATGTCAAATTCTTTTTCCATGTTTGGGAAGTTTTCTGCCATTACCTCTGTGACCATATGTGGCATTTATGCTGTCTCTAGCTTTCTCATTGGCTTCAGTCAGTCTTATGTTGGTCTTCTTTGGATCATCTTGAAGCTGCTGGATTGATTTTTCATGGGTCCCTTGCTCTTTTTGAGATCTTTCTTTTTGTGGTTGCTATGTGCAATCCTGTCTTCTAGCTCTGGTATTCTGTCCTTGCCTTTGTTCAAGTGGTTGAGTATACTTTCAGTGGGGTTTTTAATCTCCTCGATATCTATTTGAATCTGTTTCATGGATTCCATTTCTTTTCCATGTTGGATGTTCATAGTTTCCTTTGTTTTCCTAAACTCCTGTTTTTGTTTTTTTTAAAAAATCTCTCTCTACTATAGATTCCTTGAGCAAGTCCTTCATTTTGCGCATTCTTCTATTTTTTTCCTGAGAGATCACTATCTGTATAGCCTCCTTCATCTGTTTTTTGTTTTGTTTTGTTTTTGTTTCTTTCACACTCATTTCAGAAAATTCATGTGGGTAGCATCTGATTTCCTCTCCCTCATTGTCCCCTGGATTTGTCCTGGGTGGGCTGGAGGTCTGGGGTTGCATGTTGCTTCTCAATTTTGTCACTTTTTAAAAAATTTTGTTTCCTGTGTTGATGCTCATAAATTTGTAATGCTAGGTAGCTTTATCACTAGTATTAAGACTTGCCTAGGAAATACCTATTCCTCATATCTGTCTTCTAAGTGTAGGTGGTTCTTTGTTTCTGTGGTTTTTCCAAGATCCTACCTTTCCAATTTAGTAAACATGAGATGCTGCTGTCTATTTGGCTCAGCACCCAGTCCTTTGGTATTGGTCTGTGGTGATGATTATGACCACAGATAATCACAGTGGTGTCATACAATAGAGACTGCAACAGGTATGACATCCTGGATAAAATGGTACAGTTAGCAATAACAGTATCATCAAGCACAGCCTAGAAACTGACAAACTGTGGTAACTATTTATTTGGTACCTTTATTCATAGGAGCAAGATCTATAGTTATTATAACAAAATCGAACATAAATCAGGAACTCATATGCAAAGAGTTTCTTCTTGGTAGAACGATTTTACCCTGTGATGGGGAAATTTAAGAGGGGTAGATTATAAGACAAAGATAAATGAAGAGAGATACAGTAGAAGCAGGGCTGGAGGACAAATGATGGTCACCTACACTTTGGGAAACTAGAGAAGAGGGCAGAAGAGAAAGAATGAAGGAGAAATCAAAAGATTATTGAAGTGAACCAGAAAGACTAGAGATAATGTTCACTTACCTGAAAATATCATAAATTCAAGAGAGACAGTTGAGGAAAGAGAGAAAGAAGATGAATAATACAGAACCAAAATAAAAGTAAAACCCTAAACAGCTTAAAAGAAATACAACCAGACAGAAAAAGGAAAACAAAACAAAACAAAACAAAAAACAAAGAAAAGAGTAGTAAAATTCTTCTGGTGTGTACAGTTTTGTGGTAGTGTGCTAGTCAGAGTCCAAAACTGCTACTGACCCTGTCAAGTCTGCAGTACAGTAGGGGTGGGCCCAGTCTTTAGCTAGCAGTTTTCTGTATGACCCTTAGAGGCCCACCCACATCTCCATACCCTGATTGTCTCTGTCACTCTCCCAGAAAGGAAGAAAGAGAAAGAAAGCTCATAGCCCAGAGCAGTTTGGTCACTTGTGTGTGCCAGTGAAATTTTCTGCCAGGCTGTAGCATCCTTTCTGTGGAGGAAGGCAAAAGAGACAAGGGGCATTGTATCCCAAATCTGTCCTGTGTGGCGTGAGTTAGCTGCACTTTTGCAATCCATCAGTTTCTTGAGGACTTCCCAGTATGGCAATTCTTGTTTGGCATGCAGGTAGCAGTGCCACTGGCAGCTTTTTAGGCTGGTTTGTCATTTTATAAAGTCCTATGTCTGTGTTTTGTTTGACCTACCAATTTTTTATTTCAGATTGATTTTGGCTTCAGGGTGTATGTTCCTCTTTTTCTTCCAGTTATCTGTGCTTTTAATTTTCTTTGAGTAGCTACACTATGGCTCCTGCTCTTTTCAGCCATGTTGAATATCTCAATACTAACTTGTTATGTCTCAATTTGAGCTTCTATCATAGAGTACCATAGAGTGGGTGTTCTATAAACACAATTTATTTCTTATAGTGTTAGAGGCTGGGAAATCCAAGATCAAGTCTCCATCATATTCAGTGTGTGGTAAATCTGGTGTCTCTTATGAAAGTACCAATCCCATTCATGAGGGCAAGTCTTCTTGATCTAATCACTTCTCAAATGCTTCAGCTCTAAATACCATGACACTAAGGGTTAGGATTTTGGCATATGAACTTTTTTTTATTTTAAAGAGAAAAGAACAAAAACAAAATAACAAAAAGAAAACATAAAACAACACAAAAACAATAAAATGATACATAATTTCAAAGTAAAGTGATAGGAAATGAAAAATGGTTGTTGTAATATATATTGTTATCTTCACAGTGGTTATTTGGATAACCAGATGTAGGCATGTAAGAATGAGCAAACAGTTAAACATTAACTGTTCCTTTAATAAACCAATAAAAATTATTAGTACAATTATCTTAGCTATCTTGTGTATACATAGTCTTTCTTTCTTTTTTTCTTTCCTCTTTTCTCTCACCCCAGTTGTTCTTTCCTTTCAAGTAGTTTCTTTCCCTTTCACAATATCTACTGTATCTTTCAGATTTTATTTACTCTTTCAGGTTCTTACACTGGGGTGACAATACAATGTTTACACATGTGAGTCTGATTTAGTTCACTTATGAGTATGGTCTATAGTTGCATCCATTTACCTATAAAAGCCTTGAGTTTACTTTTCTTTATAACTGAGTAATACTCCATTGTATAAAAACACATTTTTTTTATCCATTTCTCAGTTGATGGGCATTTGAGTTGTTTCCAAGATTTAGCTATTACAAATTGCACTGCTGTAAACATGGGTGCACATATATCACTGTGGTGTGATATTTTCAGTTCTTCTGGAAAAAATATCCAAAAGGGAAATAGCTGGGTTGAATGGAACCTCTAGTCCTAGTTTACTGAAGAATCTCCAGATTGATTTCCACAGTGGTTGCACTAGTTTACATTCCCACCAACAATGGAGAAGAGTTCCTTTTTCCCCACAGCCCTTCCAGCATTTGTTATTGGTTGATTACTTCATGGTAGCCATTCTTTCTCAGGCGAGATGGAATCTCAGTGTTTTTTTTTTTTTAATTTTTTAATTTTAACTGAGTAAAAGAAGGATAACATAATAATAGGGGGGACTTAGCAAATTACAGACAAAATGGTAGGAAATTATCAATGGTTATCATTTTACATATTATTATCTACAAAATAGTTTCTCAGGAAAACAAATAGGCAAATAATAGTGATTAGAGACAAAAGAGGTAGGAGATTATCAAGAGTTGTTCTATACTTTGGTATCTTCAAAGTGGCTTCTAAAGAAAATAAATAGAGCTATACATGAGTGACCTATTGAAAAATCATTAACTATTCTCAATGGTTGTTGTAGGAAACACATAATAATAAACATACATCCATTTATGAAATAGGATAGGAACATTACAAACTTTACACAGTTATGGATAGATTAGGAAAATATCAATGGCTGCTGTAATACATGGTGGTATCTTCAAAGTGGTTTCTCAGGAAGACAGAGATATGCAAGAAGGATCTAATAAGTAGTTACAGCCTAAGGGATGTCAAAAATAGCATATTACCTCCTCACCAGTGACTCCTTTCACTGAGGTATGATGGCTGGAAGGAAGGCCAGGATTGAAAAGAAGGATCGAGAGACTTGCACCTGTGTCTAGCAACAGGCTGTTTTCTTGTTCCTCCATAGTCATGATTACCCAGGACTCCTCGATGGAGATGACGGTCTGGCCAGAGGGAGAAGGCAGACCATGCCCCAAGCCCTCTCATTCCTGTTGGAGTAACTGGTAGCATGGGTCTGAGCTCTGGGGCCTCCACCTGAATCTCAGTGTTTTAATTTGCATTTCTCAAATGACTAATGATATTGAACATTTTCTCATGTATTTATTTGCCATTTGTATTTCTTTATCTGAGAAGTGTGCATTCATCTCAGATGGTATATGAATTTTGGAGGGAAACTGTCTCATTACTGTTCTCATTGCTGAGATAAAATATTCAACACCCAAAGTTAAAGGAAGAAAGGTTTATTTAGCTCAAAATTTGTAGAAGTTTCATTCTGTAGTTGGCTGGCTCCAAAGCAGGATGACATGGCAAACAGGCATTGCAGAGGAGAAACTGATCATGGCAGGCTGAAGGTAGCAAAGTGACAAAGGGCAAGCATGGATCTTTCTACCCCTTATATTTTATTCAGACTACTTAGGGTGGGTGGTACTCACGCCCTTGATGCTAGCATTGCACCATGAATCCCAGCATCACACACTCTAGATCCAGCCACCTTTGGAAAAGCCCCACCTATTGACTCTATGAGGCTTTGGGGTGCATCTAGACACAAGCCATAATGTTCTGCCACTGGCCCTCCAAAGACTCATGTATATTCCTTTGTGGAAAAAGCATTTAATGCATCTCCAAAAGTTGCCAAAGTCTTAACATTTTCAGCATTGCTACAAAGTTCCAGTCTGGTGTCTATTCTGAGAGTTAAAGCAAACTGTTAGTTACAAGTCCTGTTACAAATGAAAAGAAAGTTAAACACTTCCAGCATTCCAAAGGCACAAGATAGACATTTTTATTCCAAAAGTTGTAGATAGAATACAAAGGATTGGGACCAAAATCCAGCAGGGCAAACATTAAGTCCTGTAGTTCCATGTGCAGCATCTGAGGCAGTCTTTAGCAAGATGTGAACTCCAAAGGGATTGTGTGGCTCCACCCCTATAGCACTGTTGGTGGTTATAGCTCCCATGGCTTTTCTCTTGGGCCAATTTCTCTGCCTTGCCTCCCTGCCATGCTGCCCTGCCTTGGGCCCAGCCTGTTCTGGGCTGAAGCCTCTACAAACTGTAAACCAAAATAGACTGTTCCTCCTTTAAATTGCAGGTGTTGAGTATTTTGTCCTAGTGATGAGGAAAGTGCATAATACAGATTTGGGTACCAGAGATGTGGTCATTGTTGTGATACTACCTGACCATTACGGTTCAGAACCCTTTAGAAGTGGTTTGTGGGAGGAGTTTGAGAAGCAGCCCTAGAATGCTTGTAAACTGAGCTTGATGGGAAATTCTGGTTGGGGCTCAAAATACCAGATTGTCAAAGAATGTCAAAGAATTAGATGGTAAAGGCCAGGCTCAGACCATTTCAGTTGGGAAGAAGGACTCCATTGGCATTTGGACTCCAGGTAATGTATGTTATACCCTGGAAGAAAGAGTCTTCCAGACTCTTTCATCTACGTTTTGCTCATGTTCTGAGTCTTTGTGGGAGTCTGAGATTAATGGCAGTGGACTAATTAATCTGGCAGAGGAAATTTCAAAACAGCTCAAAGTTGAAGCTGTGACATGGGTATTATTGGGGGGCTTTTAGCCACCTCTGTGTTGAGAATCAAGAGTAAACATCACAGCTGAGTGATCTTAAAAGTTTTGAGTTTCACTAGAAAGGAACCCCTTGTAAAGTTGAGATCTGTAAAGTGGAGCAGAAGAGAGCTTGCTTGCTGAAATAATTAAAAAGAGACAAAGGCTTTTACATCAGGACATAGAAAGGAAGCCTTCAGGGCCTGTGAGGAAACAGCAAGACACCACCCTTCAGCTTTCAAAAGCGAAAGACTGATTTGAGAAGAGAGGCCCAAGACACTGTGCTCAAGGTTGGCTGCATAGGGATTTGTTCTCCTGGATTCACTTCACCGCCTCAGCCATGTAGACACCTGGAGGCTATTGCAGCCATAATGCAAAAGGACCTGGGTACTGTTCCAGCAGGCAGCAGACCTTGGTGTCATTCATATGATGTTGGTTTCATATGCATGCAGAATGCAGGAGTTATAGGGTCATGGAGCCTTCCTCCTAGATTTCAGAAGAAGCCCTTGGAGGCCAGGCAGTGTGCAAAACTGTGAGAGTGAAGCCAAAACTGCAGTGGAGACTCCAGAAAGTTGGAGAAGCCAGAAGCATGGAATGTCTGAGGGAAGCTAAAGGAAGTGAGCAAACCCAGCCCAAGGTAAAGGCCATAAGGGCTGTAATCACCAGCAATGGTATAGGGGCAGGGCTGTCCAAGACCTTTGGAGTTCACATCTCCTCACCATAACTTTTCCAGGGTGCTGGTTATAGAACTACAAGATTTAATGATTGTACTCCTGGATTTTGGTCTTGTTTTGGTCCCATTGGTTTCTCCCCTTGTTCCTCTTGTTTGGAATGGGAATGTTTACCTGTGCCATTATATGTCAGCAATGTTTAACTTTATTTCTAATTTTTATAGGGGCTCACAGCTAAGAGTTTGCCTAAAGTTTCAAAGGAGACTTTGGATTTGGACTTTTCACAATGCTAAAACTGTTAGGTCTTTGTCAGCTGTTAGAGACTGACTAAATTCATTTTGCATAAAGGAATGTATACGAATCTCTTAGTGTCAGGCAGAATGTTATAGTTTATACCTGCATGTCCCCTAATAGCCTCATGCACTCATAGATGGGGCTTTTGGAAGATGATTGGATTATGGGGGTTTACAGCTGATTTGCTATTAGGAGGTAGGGTGTGGTCAAAAGAGGCCGGTCACGGGGATGTGGCCTAGAACGATTTGTCTTCCTCCTCACCTTCTCCCTTGAGCTCTCCTTTCCCACTGCCTTGATTTGAGTAGCTTTTCTTGTACTATTCCCCTCTGCCATGCTCCCCTGCCTTGGAGTTAGCTGTTTGTGAACTGAAACCTCTACAAGCTGTGAGCCCAAATATACCTTTCCTCCTTTAAATTGTGAGTGCTGGGTATTTTGTCCCAGTGACAAGGAAAGTGACTAAGATAAAATACAGTTTAATTCTTTTTACTTCCCCTTCTTCAGTCTCTCCATCTCTTGGTCCGCTTCCCACTTGCAAAAATCTATGTAGTCAGGGTACTATCAGCCTCATAGAATGAGTTTAGAAGTTTTTGCAATAATTTCTAAAGCACTGGAATTAATTTTTTCTTGAATGTTTGACAGAATTTCCTAGTGAAGCCATCTGAAACTAGACTTGTCTTCTGGCAGATTTGAAACTGCTAATTTGATCTCTTTATTTGCCTTAGATTTATTCAGATTTTCTTTCAGGTGTTGATGATGAAACCCAGGGATTCACACGTGCTAGGCAAACACTTTGCTACTGAGTCACACCTCCAACTTCTTTTTATTTTTTAATCACTTTCAGCAATTGTTTTCATCTTGAAAGTTGCCAGTTTTTAAATAAACTGTCCAAATTGTTAGCATTAGTTGTTTATATAATTCTTTTAGTTCTGTAAGATCATTAATAATGTCTTTTTTTTATTCTTTATTTGAAAATTTGGATCTTATTTTTTTTCAGTCTAGCTAAAAGTTGTCATTGTTTTAAAATAAACTTTTGGGTTTTTAAAAATTTATTGTTTTTCTGCTCTCTACTTCATTTCTTCTCCCAGTTCTAACCCTTATTTCCTTTCTTCTGATTGCTTTGGCTTCAGTTTACTTTGCTTTTCTTAGTTTCTTTTAGGTAACACGTTATATTATTGAGGTTTTTCTGCTTATTCAGTACAGGCATTTATAGCTAAGTTTACCTCTAAATACTGCTTTAGCTGCATCTTGTAAGTTTAATATGTTATATTTTTATTTTCATTTATATCAATATATTAAAAACTTTCCCTTTATAACTTTCTCTTTTACTCATTGGTTATTTAATAGTGTGTTGTTTAATTTCGTGTATTTGTGAATTTCCCAAATTTATTTTTGTTAACAATTTAGAATTGAAGTTCATTAGGAAACATACTTTATATGATTTTATTCTCTTTAAGTTTTTAAAATTTGTTTTATGGCACATTATATGACTCAACATGAAGAATGTTCCAGTGAGTACTTGTGAAGAGTTGTGTTCTGCTTTTACTATGTAGAGTATTCTATAGATGTCTTTAGTTCTGGTTGATTTCTAGTGTTTGTCTCAACCATTCTCATTGCTGGGACAAATTACCTAACAACCAGGGTTTAAAGGAAAGATTTATTGGGGCCATTTTTTCTGGCCTTAGCTTCAAGACAGGAAGTCCTTGGTAAAAGGTCCTGGGCGGAGGAGAGCTGCTCATTTCCTGGGGACCAAGAAACAATGAGAAAAGTGGGAGATACACTGGACCTTTCCAGGGCGTGGCCCAAGTAACCCCTCTTCTGACCCAACCCTGCCTCCTCACAGATCAGCTAGGGGGTCTCAATGATTCAATCACCTGCTAAGCCTGTCTGTAAGTACAGGAGGCTGTTAGGGGACATTCTTGAAGGCCATATAAGGGTTCTCTGAGTCCCCTATCTTCCTTATCATATCTTAGCTGATTTTTCTCTTTATTATTGAATGCTGGTATTGAAATCTCCAAGTTTGGTGAGGCTTCCATCAAAGTTAAACAAAAACAGCTTTAATTAACATTTCTGTGAGAACAGAAGAAAAACAAAAGCAGGTAACTGGAGCTGGAGGGCAGGCAGCTATGAAGCTGTTTACTGCTTTGACTTAAAGCGTCTGCAGTTGGAGGGAAGCAGGCAGTGGAAACAGAAGAAATTTTCCAGGTTGAAGTGTGTTGGTGATTTCTCTTTTGGAGTATTTATGAAGCTGATCATCCTGAGCTAGCAGGAATTTAGGAAAAGCAGTTTTAATTTTAGTGAACATTTTGGAACATTAGATCTATAGCTCAGAAAGACTTCAGGATACATCCCAAATTGCAGGTAAATATTAAAATCTCAAAAGATAATGAGCAGGACCAAAATTCAGTAACAAGTATGTACCAATTTTCTTGTGAAACTATATTTTTTCTTTCTTTATGCCCTCCAGTTTTTACCAATCAGATTAAGATCAGTTTGTTTGTAAAGTGTTTAAGTCTCATGTTTACAAGCCAGTGCAGTGGGAAGGAGATGGATTGTACTGGCTCTAGTTGTTTTGCTGTGACTGTTATATTTGAATATTATAAAGAATATTATATTTGACTCTGCAGAAAGCCTTGTAAGGATAGGAAGCCAAGCCAGTTTCACCTGTAATACCTGGTAAGTTCTTTTTCTGAGGTTCTTCTCTCAGTTATAAAGTGATATTAATTAGTTTTATTTTGAGATGGGGTGCCTCTGTGTTGCTCAGATTGATCATGAACTCCTGCTGTCAAGCAGTCCTCCTGCCTCAGCTTCCTAAGGGCTGGGACACAGACCTGTGCCACTGTGCCTGGCTGAAAGTGATATTCTGTACTTAGTGAAAAGCCAGTAAGCCTACAAGGCAGTGACCGTGAACCTTTCAATAACAGCTGGCTGTGGCATATGTGCCGTAGGTTCACCACCACTGCCCTAAGGAAACTCGGTCAGACCATTTTTCCATGGGGTTCTCATTGGCTTCATAATACAGTAATTATTTTTGAGTTGTTTATTTTTCCTTTTAATTCTGTCAGTTTTTAACTTCATCTATTTTGTTTGCTGTTAGCTGCATATGTGCTTGTAACTGCTATATTTTTATGGTTGGTTGACCATTTTATCTCTAGTAACTTTTTTTTTTTTTTTTTTT
>NW_004955413.1:1645270-1646731 GCF_000276665.1 Chinchilla lanigera | reverse complement strand
CTTCATGAACTCTCTGCCTACCCCAATGTCGTCAAGATTTTTATCTACTTTCTCTTCCAATAGATTGTTTCTGTTTTAGTATTAAGATCTTTGATCCATTTTGACTTTAATTTAGTGCATAGTGAAAGACATGGGTCTAGTTTTAGTCTTTGGCATGTGGAAAGCCAGTTTTTCCAGCACCATTTATTTAAGAGGCTATCTTCCTTCCATTGAACATGTTTGGCCCTTTGTCAAAGATACGGTGACTGAGTGTGTTTGTAGTTGTATCTGTATCTTCTGATCTGTTCCATTGATCTTCAGATCTGTTTTTGTGCCAGTACATGCTGATTATATCACACTAGCTTTGTAAAATAATTTTAAGTCAGGAATTGTGATGCCTCCTGTCTTTCCTTTGTTTCCTGAGATTGCTTTTGCTATTCTAGGCCTGTTCTGGTTCCAAATGAACCTTAGGAATGTTTTCTCTAGATTGATGAAGTATACTAATGGTATTTTAATTGGGGTTGCATTGAATATGTACAGCAGTTTTGGGAGGATGGCCATTTTCACAATGTTGGTTCTTCCTATCCCTGAGCAAGGACTGTCTTTCCATTTTCAGATATCCTCTTTGATCTCTTTTTTCAGAGTACTATAATTTTCACTGTATAGATCTTTTACTTCTTTTGTTAGATTGATTCCTAAGTATTTCATCTTTTTAGATGCTATTGTGAAATGTGTGATTTCCCTAATTCCTCTCTCAGTCTGTTGGTTACTCACGTAGAGGAATGCTATTAATTTTTGAGTGTTAACTTTGTATCCAGCTATGCTACTGAATTTGGTTATTAAATCCATGAGCCTTTTAGTGGAGTTTTTGGGGTCTTCTATGTAGAGTATCCTGTCATTGGTGAATAATGATAATTTGACTTCTTTTCCTATGCTTATTCTTTCTCTCTCTTGTCTAATTGCTCTAGCTAATATTTCCAGAACTGTGTTGAATAGGAGTGGTGACAGTGAACATCTTTGTCTTGTTTCTGATTTTAAAGTGAAAGCTTTCAATTTTTGACAATATAGTATGATGTTAACTCTTGGTTTATCATAGATGGCTTTGATCAGCTTGTGTTAAAGGCCATCTATTCCTATTTTCTGTATGGTTTTCATCATGAATGAGTGTTGGACTTTATCAAAGGCTTTTTCTGCATCAATGGGGATGATCATGTGATTTTTGTCCTTGGCTGTATTGACATGGTGTATTACATTAATTGATTTGTGTATGTTGAACCATTCCTGCATTCCTGGTATGAATCCCACTTGGTCATGGTGTATAATCTTCTTGATGACTTGTTGTATTCTGTTTGCTAGTATTTTATTGAGAATTTTTGGATCTATATTAATTAGGGAGATTGGCATATAGTTCTCTTTTTTGGTTGGGTCTTTCTCTGGTTTTGGTATCAGGATAATACTTGCCTCCAGTAATGAGTTAGGGAA
>NW_004955413.1:1596365-1643775 GCF_000276665.1 Chinchilla lanigera | reverse complement strand
CTAGTCTGCTTCTTTTGGTGGGTGCATTGAGACCATTTACATTGATGGTTATAACGGATATGTACTGGCGTATCTTTGTCATGGTATTTTCCTGCTGTTGGATCCTCCTTTTCCCTCTGTTTAACTGCTTGCTGTGCTTGGTGCTTCCTTTCTGTTGTGGTTCTTGAAGTTGCGGTCTGTTTTATCTCTTTGTAGAATATCGTTTAGTATTCTTGGTCGGATTGATTTGGCACTCATGAATTTCTTCAGTTGTTCTTTATCATGAAAATATTTTATTTCTCCATTAAATTTGAAAGATAGTTTTGCAGGGTACATCAGTCTGGGTTGGAAGTTCTTTTTTTTCAGTACCTGAAATACTTCACTCTAAGCTCTTCTTGCCCTGATGGTTTGTGATGAGAATTTTGCCTTGATTCTGATAGGCTTTCATTTATAGGTGATCTGTTTCTTTTCTCTGTCAGCTTTTAATATTCTTAGCTTTTGTTGAATTTCTGAGATCTTGATCACTATATGTCTGGGTGTAGATTTATTTTGGTTATGATTAACTGGAGTTCTATATGCTTTACTTTTCTGGATATCCGATTCTTTTACCATGCCTGGGAAATTTTCTGCTGTTATTGCAAATAGTCTTTTTATATCATTTGTGTTGACACCTGCTGTTTCATTAATACCTATTAATGTGACATTGTTCTTCTTTTCTTCATCTTGCAGTTGTTGAATTGTTATTTCCTGATCCCTTGTTGTTTTTAAGAGATCCCTCCTTTCACATTCATTAGTGACAATGCTGTCTTCAATGTCTGAAAGTCTATCTTCAGCTTCATTCAGTTTTGCAAGCTTTCAATGGAATTTTTAATTTCCTGGATATGTGTTTGCATGTGTTTCATACCTTCTAGTTCTTTTCTATATTGTTCACTCAAGGTTTCCATGCATTGTCTATACTATTCTATTTTCTTGTCAATGTCAACTTTGTATATATACTGAACATTTCTTTCATTATTGTTGTCATTTCTTTTCTCACGTGAGAAAAGAAATTTCTGATCTGATGTCTTCTATGGCATGATGGAGTTGTAGAAATGAAGGAATAAAAAATAAAAAATCATAAATACTTCAGTTGCTATCATTTCAGAAATTTCAATTGTGTGACTTCCAGACTCTTCTGTGTTGATGTCCTCCTGGACTTGTTTTGGGTGGTGTGGAGGTCTGGGATTGCATTTTGCTCCTTTGTTTTGTCATTTTTGAAGATCCAGAGGTTCCCTGGAGTGTGGTGGGTAGCCACCAAGGCCCCAGAGGGTGCCTGAGGTTTCGCCTGCCTTGCACACTGGTCAGGGAGGGAAAGCCGCAACTCACCAGTCTTCCTGAAGATATCTAGGGTTCAGCCCAGCCCGGGCTGACACACTGTCCCCCAGTCCTTTTTTTAGTTCTTATTTTAAGACAGGATCTAGCTGTTGCTCATGCTTGGCTGGTATTTGTGATCCTCTTGCCTCAGCCTCCCAGAGTCCTAGAGATTATAGGCATGTGCCATCACACTGGGTTTCTAATAAATCTTTTTGTTTTAAAGTCTGTCCTGTCTAACATTAGTACAGTTTAGCCTCTTGAGGCCTTACATGATTGTGGTTTGCATGATTTATAAATTTTTCATCCTTTTGCTTTCCATTTTTTTGTATCATTGGATCTACAGTATATTCCTATAATGGGTTTATAGATGGATCTTTCATAAAGAGTATAACCTGAAAACTGTCTTTGAATTGGATTAATTCACCACTTTTAGTGGAACTTACTTGCAAATTAAATTATTTATATCTGTCATTTCACTTTTTTCTATATATTTATGATTTTTTATTCCTTCATTTCTACTTTATTACCTTATTTAATTAAGTGAATATTTTCTAGTATAACATTTTTATTCCTATTGCTGTTATTTGCATTACTGGAGATTGAACCCAAGGGCTTTACACTAAGCTACATTCTCAGGACACCCCTCCCCGCTTACACACACATACCCGTTTTTCTTTGAGACAGGGTGTTGTTAAGTCACCAGGTTGCCTAGACTAGGTTCAAATCTGTGATCTTCCTGCTGTAGCCTTCTAGAGTGCTGGGATTACAGGCATGTGCCACCATACCCAGCTCCTCTTATTAATTTTTAACATATATACATATGTTCTCCTTTCTTTTCTCTTTTCCCTCATCCCAGTTGTTCTTTCCTTTTGAGCATTTTCCTTTCATTTCACAATGTCTAGATTTTATTCATTCTTTCAGGTTCTTACACTAGTGAGACAATACAGTGTTTACACTTGTGGGTCTGATTTATTTCACTTATGAGAATGGTCTCTGTGTCCATTTACCTATACAAGCCTCAAGTTTATCTTGTTTTTATAGCTGAGTAATATTCCATTATATAAAAATACCACAACTTTTTTATCCACAATTTAGCTATTACAGATTGCACTGCTATAAACATGGAAGCACACATATCGCACATATATCGCTGTGATATGATGTTTTCAGTTCTTTTGGGAAAATATCCGGAAGGGGAATAGCTGGGTTGAATGGAATCTCTAGTCCTAGTTTACTGAGGACTCTCCAACTGATTTCCACAATGGTTTCATCAGTCTGCACTCCCACCACCAGTGATGAAGGGTTCCTATTTCTCCACAGCCTTGCCAGCATTTGTTATTGGTCGATTTCTTAATAGTAGCCATTCTTACTGGAGTGAGATGGAATCTCAGTGTTGTTTTAATTTGCATTTCACGAATGACTAATAATGTTGAATATTTTCTCATGTATTTATTTGCCATTTGTATTTCTTTATCTGAGAAGTATGTGTTCATCTCAGATGCCCATTTTTGTATTGGGTCTTTGAATTTTGGAGGGCTGATGTTTTTTAATTCTTTATACATTCTAGGTACAAGTCCTTTGTCCAAAGGACAGTCCGCTGGAGTTTGTTCCCAATTTGTGTGTTTTCTTTTTACTCTGCTGGTAATTTCTTTACATGTGCAAAACTGATCAGTAAGATGAGATCCCAGTTGTGGATTCTTTGAAGTATTTCCCGTGCAGTTTGGTTTTTGTTTGTGAGCTCTCTGCCTACCCCTATGTCTTCAAGATTTTTACCTGCTTTCTCTGCCAGTAGATTTAGTGTTTCTGTTTTAATACTTAGATCTATAATCCCTTTTCACTTGAGTTTGGTGCACAGTGATAGACATGGATCTAGTTTTAGTCTTTGGCATGTGGAAAGCCAGTTTTTCCTGCACCATTTATTAAAGAGGCTAACTTTCCGCTAGTGAACATGTTTGTTCCTTTTGTGAAATATAAGGTAGCTGAGTGTGTTTGTGATTGTGGCTGCATCTTCCAGTCTATTCCATTGATCTTCAGGTCTGTCTTTTGCCAGTACCATACTGATTTTATCACAGTAGCTTTGTAGTATAATTTCAAGTCAGGGATTGTGATGCCACCTGCCTTGTCTTTGTTGCCCAGGATTGCTTTTGCCATTCTGGGTCTCTTCTGCTTCCAGATGAATTTTAGGAACATTTTCTCTAGGTCCATGAGGTATTCTAATGGTATTTTAATTGGAATGGCATTTAATCTGTACAACAATTTAGGAAGCATGGCTGTTTTCACAATGTTGGTTCTTCCTATCCATGAGCAAGGAATATCTTTCCATTTTCTGAAATCCTCTTTGATCTCTTTTTTCAGAGTACTGTAATTTTCACTATATAGATCTTTTACTTCTTTTGTTAGGTTGAATCCTAAATATTTTAATTTTTTAATGCTATTGGGAAAGGTATGTTTTTGTTAATTTCTCTCTCAGTGTGTTTGTTGTTTGTGTATAGGAATGCTTGATTTTTGAGTGTTGACTTTGTATCCAGCTATGCTACTGAATTTGTTGATTAATTCTAGGAGTCTTTTGGTGGAGTTTTTGGGGTCTTCCACATAGAGTATCATGTCATCTGTGAATAATGATAATTTCACTTCTTCCTTTCCTATTCTTATTCCTTTTATATCTCTCTTTTCTCTAACTGCTCTGGCTAATGTTTCCACAACTGTGTTGAATAGGAGTGGTGACAGTGCACATCCTTCTCTTGTTCCTGATTTTAAAATGAAAGCTTTTAGTTTTTGTCCATTTAGTATGATTTGGCTGTTGTTTTGTCATAGATGGCTTTGATCAGTTTGAGGTAAAGACCATCAATTCCTATTTTCTGTAGAGTTTTTAGCATAAATGCATGTTGGACTTTTTCAACAGCTTTTTCTGTATCTATTGAGGTGATTATGTGATTTTTGTCTTTGGCTCTGTTTATATGGTGTATTACATTGATTGATTTGTGTATATTGAACCATCCCTGCATCCCTGGGATGAATCCTACTTGGTCATGGTGTATTATCTTCTTGATGATTTGCTGAATTCTGTTTGCTAGTATTTTTTTTTAATTATCTTTGTATCTGTGTTCATTAGGGAGATTGGTCTGTAGTTCTCTTTTTTGGTTGGGTCTTTCTCTGATTTTGGTATCAGTATAATATTTGCCTCCAGAAGTGAGGTAAGGAGAATTGCTTCCTTTGCAATTCCATTAAAGATTTGGAGGAGTGTCTTGTAGAATTCAGTCCATCTGGGCCTGTACTCATTGTTGGTAGGTTTTTAATCACATTTTCAATTTCCATAATTGATATTGGGTTATTCAAGATTTTTATATCTTCTTGATTCAGCTTTGACAATTCGTACATATCTAGGAATCTGTCCATTTCTTCTGTGTTTTCCATCCTATGGGAGTAAAGATTTTCAAATTAGGTATTGATGATGTTCTGAATTTCTATAGGGTCTGTGGTGATTACACATCTTTTATTCCTTATTGCATAAATTTGAGTTTTTTCTCTTTTGATAAGGTTGGCTAAGGGTTTATCATTTTATTTATTCTTTCAAAGAACCGACTGTTTAATTCATTAATTCTTTGTAGTGTCTTCTTCATTTCAATTGCATTTATTTCTGCCCTGATTTTTATAATTTTCTCCCTTCTTTGGGCTTTGGGCTTAACTTCTTCTTTTTCTTTTCTTTTTTTTCTGGGACAGGGTCTTGCTATGCAGTTCACGCTGGCCTTCAGCTCACTTTATAGCCCAGGCTGGTCTCAAACTCCCAGTGATCCTCCTGCCTCATCCTTCTAAGTGCTGGGATTCACAGGCATGTGCCACCATGCCTGGCTGACTTCTTTTTCTAAAAGTTTAAGGTGTACCATTAGGCTATTTATTTGTTCTCATTCTGTTTTCCTGGTATGTGAGTTCACTGCTATAAACTTTCCTCTGAGGACTGCTTTCAGTGCATTCCACAGATTCCAGTAAGTTGTATTTACATTTTCACTTGCTTCTAGATATTGTTTAATTTCTTCTGTGACTCTGATTGCTCAGGAGGCTATTACTTAATTTCCATGTGTTTATGGAGTTCTTATGGCATCTTTTTCATTAATTTCCAATTTTATTGCACTATGGTCAGATAATATGCATGGGATAATTCGAATTCTTTTGCATTCAGTTAAGTTTGTTCTATGGGCTAGTATGTGGTCTCTTTTAGAGAAAGTCCTGTGTGCAGGTGAGAGGAATGTGTATTCTGATGTTATTGGGTGGAACATTTTGTAAACGTCTACTAAGTCAATTTGTTTGCAAGTTTTGCTCAATTCTGCTATTTCTTTGCTGATTTTTTGTCCCGTTGACCTATCTCTTTGTGTCAATGGGGTGTTAATGTCCCCAATTACAATAGTGTTATTAATTATTTGGTTTTTCGTGTCTATTAAGATTTGTCTTATATAGTTGAGTGCTCCCATGTTTGGTGCATATGTATTTATGATTTTTATCTCTTCCTCTTGAAGTTTTCCCCTGACAAGTATGTAGTGACCTTCTTTATCTCATTTGATCATTCTTGGTTTGAAGTTCGCGTTGTCTGCAAACTGAATAGCTACTCATGCTTTTTTCTGGGTTCTTGTTGCATGGAGGATTGTTTTCCAACTTTTGACTTTCAGTCTATGAATTTCCTTTTGAGTTAAATATGTTTCTTGTATACAGCATACTGTTGGATTTTGTTTCTCGATCCACTTTGCCAGCCTGCTTCTTTTGATTGGTGAATTGAGGCCATTTACATTAATGGTTATAACTGAAACGTGTTGCCTTATCTTTGTTATGTTATTTACCTGTTGTTGTTTTCCTACTTTTACTCTGTTTAATTGCTTGCCCTACAAAGTGGTTCCATTCTGTTGCTGTTTTTGAAATTGTGGTCATTTTTATCTCTTTCTAGAATATCTTTTAGTACTCTTTGCAGGGTTGGTTTGGCATTTGTGAAGTTCTTTAGTTTTTCTTTGTAATGGAAATAATTTATTTCTCCATTAAATTTGAAGGATAGTTTTGCAGGATACATCAATCTGGGTTGGAGATTGTTTTGTTTTAGGACCTGGAATGCTTCAGTCCAAGCTCTTCTTGATTTCATGGTTTGTGTTGAGAAACCTGCCATGATTCTGATATGCTTTCCTTTACAGGTGATCTGTTTCTTTTCTCTGCTGGCTTTTAATATTCTGTTCTTTTGCTGGATGTCTGGGATCTTGATTATTATATGTCTGGGTGTAGTTTTATTTTGGTTATGGCTAGTTAGGATTCTATGTGCCTTACTTACTGTATGTCAGATTCTTTTTCCATGTTTGGGATATTTTCTGCTATTACTTTTGCAGATAGTCTTACATCAATTTATGTGGTACTATGTGTTTTCTGTTTAAAAATCAAAGATATATAAAATCTAATCTTTGGGCCGGGGATATACCTCAGCAGCATAAGCACCTGCCTGGCAAGCGCAAGATCCTGAGTTTGATTCCTGATACAAAAAAAAAAAAAAAATCTAATCCTTAACAGATTGCTGATAACTATATTTATTTGTGTGTATGTAGTTACACAGAGATCTGGATGGTACATAGTTCATTAGTAGCACAGATCAACCTTGGAGAAGGAGGTTGAGAGGATGCAGGAGTAGGAGTGGTGGTCAAACAAGTCTTTAGCTTTATCTTGAATGTTCTCTCTCCTTTCCCCCTAAGAAGAATGTTTTTGTATATTAGTTGTGCAAATTTAAATCAGTAGTTAAAAAGTCCTTAAAGAATGAGGGCAGGAAACCTAATTCCAGATAAAGTTTAATCTTCTGTGACTGGCCTCTTTTCATCCCCTTTCTATTGACTTCATTATCACAATATCCATCCAAGAACATTTAAAACTTTTCAGTGATGATGTGTACGTAAGGTAAGTAGTTTAGTTAACACTGCAAATTATTGATAGGTATAGGGCAATTTCATAGGGTAGTTAAATACACAGATGTTGAATCCAGACTACCTGAGTTTGAATTGTGGCTTTCCTTTCCTATCGTATGACCTTTCTGCCTCAATTTTCTCCTTTATACTAAGTACCTACCTTGTATAGGCTGTTGTTAGACATAAATGAGCTATCTGTGCAGTTCTTCAAACAGCACTTTGGCCATGTAAGGGTTAGCCATGGTTATTTTTGTTATTACTGTTGCCATCATTTTGATACCTGGGAGACACTATGACAAGTTGAAGTATATATCCAGACCTTTTCTGTGTTCAAATGCATATACAAATATATTTATGTATATGCACAACACATCTGTATGGGTAAGTATAAATAGATTTTTATTAAAATTGGATCTTACTATTTCTGAGTTTTGTAACCTTCTTTTGTACTTAATACCATTTTGTAACCTACTTTTATACTGAATACCATTTATTATAAATATCTATCTATACCACTAGGTGAAATAATGATATTTAAACAACAATCAGATGCATTTGATCTTAAGTAGTTATGATGGCTTAGATTATTTTGAATGAATACATGAACTTTGACTAAAAAATTTTCCTGAGAGTGTACTGAAAATCTGAACTGCTTATGGCTGTTTATGCAGCTTCCCAGAAGAACTCTGTGGGCTCTGATACATACTATCTAAAGTTATTATTGTTTGCCTGATTTGTTAAACAATGGTATTCAACATTTTAAAATGTTTATGTTTAGAGCCAATATGCATGATAGAATGTTATTTTTAAAGTGTCACTGTGGGAAAGACATTGGAATAGAGCTCTCTGTAAAGAAGTATAATGAGCCATAAAAAAGCACATTGGCTATTAATAAAATCACTTCTTCTTCCACCTCTTTCTGAATTTTCAGGAGATGTTTCACAAAGCAGAAGAATTCATATCCCAAACCACAGATACTGGAGCGGATGACATGGATACATCAGATACACAGTGGGGCTGGTTCTACCTTGCGGAGTGTGGGAAGTGGCACATGTTTCAGGTACCCTCTCCCTTGCATGGAATAGAAGGGGCTTAGATTCATGTAACATCATTTCACTGAGATACAAAGTGTGACTGCAGGATTTAAATGAAAACTTAAAGAAATAAATAGCTTAACTAGTAGAAAAGTTAGAAATTCTTCCAGTTCTTTTGCTTTTCCCCAAGTTTTCACAGTGATTTATTTAGAAGAGACAGTGTGTGTTACTATGTATAGAAGGCCAGTGTTATGTGAGCTCTGTACATTTACTTTTGAGCAACTCCAAGCTTGAACTGGTAGTCAAAGAGAGAGAAAGGGAACAGCAAGTCCTTATTAAGTACCTTCTAAGTGCCATGTTTTCTCTGTTATTCTCACAAACTGCCAAATGTTGAACTCTGTCAACACTGTTGAAGAAAGTAAAACTCAGAAAAGTTCATTTGTCCAACGTCACAGAGGGAATTAGACTGAGATTTGAACCCATCCTCAAAAACCTGTACCATTTTTTCAACTGTGCCAAGGTTTTAAAGAAGATTTCATTTGATCCACTTAGTATAATTATTGGAATAATTTGTAAAAATTGTAACAGTTTGTAAAAAGGCACTGTCACCAGATGTTGAAGGGGACCAACCATAAGCAGTTGTTTTTTTTTAAATCTTTAAGCTGCTTTCACTGTGCTGCCATCATGTTGGTCTTCCGTGTTGGGAACTAGAATAAGTGCTCTAAGTTTCCTCACTCCTCCAGCACCACTTCTGTGGCCACCTCACTAGCATGAGCAGCTGGTAAACAAAACTCTCTGGTCTGTCTTAAAGCCGGATGCCAACATTCAGTGTTCAGTCAGCAGTGAAGATATCGAGAAAAGCTTCAAAACAAACCCTTACGGCTCCATTTCTTTTACCACTTCCAAATTCAGCTACAAGATAGACTTCGCAGGTATGTTTTTTCCCTAATAGTTGTGTGCTTTTAGTATTCTGATACAGTACAATCTGCAGCTCTGAAGATCAGGATTAGTTGATATGTTTGCAAACTGAAGTAAATCCTTTTTGTTACACACAAAGATAGCTCTATAAAAATTCAAGATTTGAAATCTTGAGCAACATTGCCTTTTATAAAGGCATGTTTATCTGCTTACCTATATTAATGTATATGGAGAGCATCATATTTTGAGTTCATGTAATGCTTATCTTGTAAGGAATACAAATTATTTTATAGCTTTTTTGTGTGTGTACATGAGACAGGGCCTTGATAAGTGACCTAGGATGGCTTCAAACTTGGCATCCTCCTGTCTCAGCCTCCCAAGTAGCTGAGTTTACAGGTTTATGCCACCACACCCAGCTTGTAGCTCTTATCATTCTGAAAAGAGAAAATAGATTCTCATGATTCTGAAAATAGATTTGAAACAGGAATCTTTTTACTTTAAAGTACAAACAGATGTTAAGTGAGAATGATAGTAGATAACTGATAATAGTTTCAAGACCAAAGGGTAGCCTAGTGACCCCTCTCTTGGTATTTTTGCCAAAAAATTGTTTTTTTTGTTTTGCTTTTCAGTATTGGGGATGAACGTGGGGCCTTTGCACTAAGCTACATCCCTAGTCATTTGGTTTTTTTTGAGACAGTTGTACTAAATTGCCCAGGCTTGGCTCATATTTGTGATCCTTCTCCTTTAGCTGCCAAGAGTGCTGGGATTATAGGCATGCACAACCACACCAAGCTCTGTCTGCCATTTTCTAGTATTATTGGTTCTTTCATAGGCTAGCCAGTCAATCTGGAAATCAGCCCCGCTTTGGGTCTTACGCATGTACATGGAGTGCTTTTAGTTACCCCATGAGAAACCTGTTGGATTCACCCGCTTGGGTTTTAAGCAGGAAGCACCTGCTATCTGTTGACCAGAAGCAAACAAGACATGGTCAGGGAGGCTTTCCTAATGAATTCGTGTTTTGTTGTACACAGTTTAGTCCTCTAGCTCTCCTTTCCCGGTTTCTATTAGTTGTGTCTTTCTGATTCTAGTTGTAGTATTTTGTAGTGGGGAGGAGAGAAAACCTTATCAGACTCCTAGGGATGAGCCTTGGCCAGAGCTAGTGAAGAGGCTCGGGCCAGGAAGAAGTTGATATACCCAGGCATCTTATAATCATTTCTTGTCAGAGTTGTTCTTGTTTTGTAAAACAATTATTTTGTAAAACAATTATCAAAAGTTAAAACCATTGGAGTCTTACTAGTTCTAACTTTGTCTTACTGACATTAGGCCTTGAACAGACTACCAGAGAAGGAATCCTGACACTTGTCTTTCTGCGACAGTCCTAGGCAGATATTGGGGGCACATTTCTAGGTTTGCATACAAGAGCTGTTTTTGAAGTAGAATGATGTACACAGGCTTGTGGTTTCATGAAGAGGATGAAGTTTATTAAAATATTTGGCAGATAATTTAGTTAGCCACATGCTGTGCAAAGAATATTCACTAGTGAACTATATTTTTTGAAAGCTTTCTGTTAGAAAACATGGTTTTAAAAATATCTTTATCACAGAATAGGAGTCATATATACTAACAACTCAAGTTCTTCAACTCTTTATATAATGACACTATTTTAGAGGTGTAATTATTGGCATTTAACATATACTATTTCCAAAGTTTGTAGCCCCAGCCCTTCTGCCACTAGCCAGCTCAGGTTTTCACTGTAAAAATGGTGAAAATAAAACTGAAACTGCAGTGGTTTAAGAAGATGGCACTGAGGTTATGGACCATGCACTGAGGGGGCCATGCCCGTGTGTGCCAGGTCAAGGACAATATAGAAAGGGCAGAGCACACTTGACACTGGCACTGGTCTCAGGGAGTCAGCCCCTTCATTTCGGAATGGAGCAGTATGTAGATGCTTACAGGAGGATATAATGCTTAACTTTGTGGGAATGAAGAGATGGACCTGCTAAATATTGCCCAGGCTGAGGCATAGATAAAAGAAGAAGAAATATAGAAATCAATTAGTCTTTTATCACTAGAATATTTTATATGAATATGTGTTGGGTCTTGCCAGATTTTCTGTATTTTTTTATTTAGGTATACAATTTAAGAGAAGCCATGAATGTACAAATTTTTGAAATTCTGGGGGTTGTGCAAGTTTTCTAATGGTAATGTATGTTTTATAATCACTTCCATATTTCTTGGAGAAATGGTAATATATTTTTCTACTTAGTAACAGAAGAGTTAATTTTTTCTCTCTTTCTAGTATTCTTAACCCTCGGAAGTTAAAGCTCTTGTTTTTTAGCATCACTTTAACCTCAGTGTGATACAGAAAGGAGCAGACCCTGCATACTGAGCAGCAGTTGAAATTAACATCCTTGTGCATGAGCTCAGACCTAGCACTGATTCTGTGCTCTCCTGAGCACCCCTCTGACATGATAAATAGCTGCGTGGTGAGGTATCCTCATGCACTGTGCTTGTCAGTTACTCGCGGCACACCGTAATTTCTGAGCATCGTGTAGCATGGTTACTCATCTTCATGATACTTTATAGTAGTACATTTCTGTCGCTGATCCCATATCTTTGTTTTTGTACACAGAAATGAAGCAAACGAATCTCACCACTGGAAAACAGCGCTTAATAAAAAGGGCTCCCTTTTCTATCACTGCTTTCAGGTATTGTACAGAGAAAAACTGCAGAAATAGTGGGGTTTTCCTTTCGTCTCTCTTTCTTAATATGTAGTAGAAAAACAGATTGACAGTACTTCAGTAGGTCATGTAATGATCTTAAAATTGATCTTTTAAATATTAAATCTCATTTGTAGATGAAATAGGAAATTATTATATTCTATTATTGTTTCCTTTCCTTCAATTTTCCACCTTTTTTCTTGTATGTTTCTATTTTTCAATTCTTTAGAACAATGTTCATGGCAGTTACAAAATGCCTTATGGTCCGTACTATAAACACTTAAAATAAACCACCAAGGTAAGTTTGAATTTCACCTGGAGATACTCTCATAGGTCATCTAATTATTTGGGCCGTAAATCTTACCTAAGTGCCCACTTTGTCTGCACTTCTACTGATTTCCCCAGGCCAGACCTACAAATAATTCCATGTGTAGGGATGGAAGGAGGCCTAAGGAAGCCTGTTGTACATTGGTACAGTTATCTGTTTCCTGGATTCGGGTTGTACATTGCCTTTTTTGCACTCTCTGGACTGATATGCTCTGAAAAAAGAGATGTAAATGCCAGAAGAAAATAAATATTTGTTATTCATGTGAATGGAATTAAAGGGGAAAGTGTTAGAGCATGTCCCCAATTTTCTGGAAGGATTCTGCAGGTGAATATTAAAATTCCTTCTTTTCAATGAATTTAAAATGAAACTGGAAAAAAAGTAGCATGTGAATTGTGGACAGGGCCTTTTACTCCTTCCAAGGAGATCTTTTGAAAGGATTAGAGCAAAAGAAAAAAATTAAAAGACTTAGAAATAAAGAACTAAATATTTTAAGTTTTTATCAGTTTGTTTCTCAAGATTTTCGGCTTATATTTTAGCATCAAGATGTATTCAAGTATTTATATAATTAATGCTTTAATACTTATAGAGATACATTTAATAGCTACATCATATCAGTGATACAATAAAGGAATTACGTATCTTGAAAGAGTGTATATTTTGGGAGAAAAATGAGACAAAAAATGATGGCAAATGTGACTGTAATTGTCTGTGGTTATATCTGCTAATCCTTTGTGGGGAAAGAATTACAAGTTGAGATCAAGCACTCTTTTCTCTCCTAGACTGTACAAATCTTAGAACAAAGATAGAAGAGGGAGAAAACTAAAAAGCAAGCAAGAGAAGAATAAAAGGAGAGGAATAGTTTACAGGAACACTAGAGTGAGGAAGGTCAGTGAGTGCTGATACAGAAATGTGTGTATACTGCAGAAATGTGATGAGCATTTATTGCCAGCCAGCAAACAAGGAGTGTTTCTATTGCAAAGAGCAAATTAAGGCTATGAACACATAATTTTTTGGTATTGTCCTGGGAATTTAACAGTAACCTTCATATTAACCTATATCCCAGCACTTTTTATTTTTAGTGGTTTTTTTTTTTTTTTTAATTTTGAGACCAGGTCCTGCTAAGTTGCACAGAAAGGACTAGAGCTTTTGATCCTCTGACCTCAACCTACCAGACAGACATGGACTACCATGCCAAGCTACTACACAAAATTTTTTAAAGTTTTTTTTTATAGCTAAAAGATATTTTAGGCCAAGTGAGAAGAAAATTAGGAAAAAATTTTAATTCATTATAGTTGAAGGTACAATTCCTCTAATATCTGAGTTTCTCTAGAACTTTCTAAGACCAAGATGGCCAAAGAATTTGAATGCTTATACAGCCACATTCATAATAAAAGAAACACAAATTAATTAATATCAGATTTTTGTTATCAAGTTGAGAAAAATTCAGAAGTTTCATAACACCTTTTGGGAGAGGTTGTTGGAAAATAGGCATTCTCAACACTTGTGAAAACATAAAGTATAACCTTCAAACATGGTATTTGGGCAGTTATTTGTCAAAAATCGTGAATAAATATATACCTCAATACAGAAATTTCATTTCAAAAACATTGTTCTACAGGTAGACTAGTGGACATATAATATGACAGATGAACAAACTTGTTCTTTGTGGGTTGTTAATAGAGTAGAAAAAAGTTGAAGACAAGGTTAAATATATCAGTAGGGGTCTGGTGAAGTGAATCGTGGCAAACCCACACAGTGGAGTTCTGCCCATCTGTAAGACAGAATGTACATATCTATTCAGCTAGTATTTATTGAATGTCTACTATGTACCAGTTTTTTTTGTTGGCTCTCTGGGTACTGATGTTGAAAGCTCTTGATTAGAATACATGAAGTGAAAAAAAGCATTCAAAAATAAGTACTTTGTGCTTCTGTTTGTGTCAGGAAGAACTTGGCTTTTGCTGTCTAGGGTTCTGAAAGAATATCTGAGAGACTAAAGACAGTGATTACCTGGACTTGGGGCAGGAAGTGAGAACTAAACAGAACAAGGACTAGGCTGTGAGGGAAACTTCTCTCTGTATATTGCTTTATATGTGTTCTCTTTCTTTTTTCTTGTGGTAGGGGGGCTTGAAGCAAGGCCTTACTCATGCTAGGCAAGTGCTCTACCAGTCAGCTATATCTCCTCAGCCCTTTTCATTTTCTTTCAAGATGGTGTCTCACTAAGTTGTCCAGGCTGGCCTGAAACTTGCAATCTTTCTGCCTTAGCCTCATGAGCAGCTGAGATTACAGAAATGAGCTATAGCCATTTTCTTGTTTTATTTTAAAGAATACATACCTTCAATTTTCCTGCTTACCTTAAATGCTGGGCTTCTGCTTAATCAGTTTGGACCCTATATTACTTTTTACAAATTTTTCATGTTTTATTCTCACTACCTTGGCTGGGGAAAGAAAGGGATTCCTAGTTGCAGAATTGTACTGTTCTGTTGTCTTCAGACAGAACGGGTACAGTTTCTGATTCTCAATATTGAGGCTATGGATCAGAGTCAGAAGAGGACCACCACTGCTGCTGGGGGACAGGAGCTGCTGGGAAAGGCAGGAGGTGGGTATGGAATTGCCCATGGAGGGTTCCTGTTCCAGGGCACCCATCCAGGTATCCAAGTATCTTCCATGAGTGTCACAGGAGTGGCACACAGTACTGCTCCTTGAAGATGGGCATGCTACAGTTCTGGTGCTGATACTGTGGCATCTTCCCAGAGAGGACCTGAAAGGTCCTTGTCCTTGCATCTGTATCCCAGGATCTTCTGCTGGTCCTCTCCATAAGGACACTGTAAAGGTTGGCTCTTTGATCTCTCGTTGGCCTCACAAATAGTCCAATATAAATCCTGCAAACTTAGCAGCAAGTACAGTCACTTTTTCCAGCTTTCCTTTGTGCCCCTCTGGTGGATCCACTGAGGAACTGCTTGACACTACGTGATTCTTTTTCACTTGGGTATATACTTCATGGACCAGAAATTCCCAACCTTGAAAGAAACTCTGGGTTTCCTGATCACTGTGTGGTTGACTGAACTGGCCTGTTTCTGGTTCTTGGTTTTCATTTCTCTTCTTTGGTGTCTAGCTGTTTATGGAAATTTCTTTCCAAAGCACTATTTTCTCCATTTTATTCCTGTTTCCTCATTGGAGTTTTTGTTGTATTGAAAGGACCTGTCCCTAACATAACCCAGAGAATTGAGAGAAGCCTAGCAAAGAGATGTGTTTGCTTGTCTACATTACTTTATTTTTTTCAAAATTGAGAGTGAGTTTGAAAAAAATTAGTTAAGTACTGTATAGGTTTGGGATTTGTTAATTCCACCCATTAACTTTTTGTTTGTTTTTGTTTTATTTTTTGGAGATATGGGAAATTTAAACTAGCCTTTTTCACTGAGCTAACTCCCAATGCTTTTTTGAATTAGGGTCTTGTGAAATTGCCTAAGATGGTCTTAAATTTGGCAGTCTTTCTACTTTAGCCTTCTAGAATACTGGGATTATAGACATACCCCACTATTCCAGGCTGTTTTTGAAATTTGATGGTGAATGTATGATTGTATATTTTCCATCAAAGTTCACAATTCAGCACCTAACAAGTAACACAAAAGAGACATTCAAAAAATACTTTTAAATAAAAAAACCAAAGACTACACTTGGTTGCATTTGCCATAATAACCTAAGTACAGAAATTCACCATTGGTGAAAAAGCTAAATAACTAGCAATAATTATAATCAGCTCTTGATATTTTGCTTTATCTTTGCTATTTGAAGTTACATCTGTGAAAATGAAGCTATACCTATGCCACCACACTGGGAGAATGTGAACACTGAAGTACCCTATCAGGTGAGAGCAGAAGTAACTAACTGTCTTATGGAGAAACTGGGAAGGACCCTAGTAAGACTATGCAAACTTCTCTTTCCAGCTCATTTCTCTGCACAGTCAAACACATGAATATAATGAAGTTGCCAGTCTTTTTGGGAAAACAATGGATCGCAACCGAATCGAAAGAATTCAGAGAATTCAAAACTTAGATTTATGGGAGTTCTTCTGCAGGTAAGATGTTTCTAATCTGAACCTTCTGCCATCCCTAAGATTTCTATAGTCTTTGAGATGGTTGAGTACAGGTATTTTTTTTTTTTTTTTGTATTAGTTTTCAGAGGCATAAACATGTATTTTCCTCTTGCCATCTTTTGATCTGCCTCTTAGCTCCCTTCTCCAGCATTCTCAGGGAGAGATGTGTAAGTAAATCCAGACTGTATAATGTGAGAGGCATTCTGTCCTTGCAAGGTGGAGAGCTCAGCATCCTCAATGAAATGGACGAGGCTGAGCACTTTGGTTGATACAACTTTGTTTGGCTCAGCCTTTACTTTGATTTCCAGAAATCTCTGGAAACATTGTTGAATTTCGTTTCTGAAACAATTGTACTGTCTTACCGTAGCCATTTGCTTGTTTTGTTTTAAAGAACACATACCTTTGATTTTCCTGCTTACCTTAAAGTCTGTGGTGTAAAATCTGAATTCATTACTAGATTTAGGTTGAAAATGTTTCATTTGATTTCCCAGTGTGTACTGAACCTAAAAATAAACATTACACAAAATGTAAAGGTATTATTCCAATTAACTTGTGCTGTAGTTTTATAACAGAGGTATTACTTAAAATAAATGTCTGAGATATTTTAAATTTTTATAGATGAAATTTTATTTCTAATTTTTATTATAAGCTGACTTTTAATTTTTACTTCAAAACTTTCAAATAGATGCAAGTAGAGTCTAATATAATGAACCCCAGATGCCGATCTTGATTCAATATTTATCAAGATTTAACACATATAATTTATCTCCTTTTTTGTTACTGTTGTTGTTGCTAAAGTATTTTAAAGCAAATCTGAGACTGTCATTTCCTTTGCATATACTTGAGAATTAGGCTAAATTTTGATGGGTAATGATACCTGGGATTCTTTCATGGTTTTTTGACTAGCTAATACGGCTTTAATACTGTATACTAAAATAGGGTACTTTCAGCCTGTGGTTTTTATGATCTGGTATCTTTAGACCAAACTAACTCATTTTTTTTATACTAACTGAATTTAACTGGGTTTAGAAGGTTTTATTCAGTCTTGTTTGGATGTTTCTGTTACAGAGGAATCTAGAAGCCTTTTCTGCCCACTTTGATTTGATTTGATTTTCTTAGTGAAAACATATTTTTCTAAAATGAGTTGGTAAAACTGTAATCCCTATTTTTGTTTTTTTGAGGTATTTGAATTGAATCCAGGTAATGCTGAGCTTTTTTCTTTTTTTTTTTTGAGATGGGTTCTCAATAAATTGCCTAGAGTGGCCTCAAACTTGCAATCTTCCTCCTGGCTGAGCCTCCCAAGTGGCTGGGGTTACAGGTGTGCACCACTGTAGCCCGTGAATTCATTATCTTTTGTTTCTTTTTTGTTTGTTTGTTTATTTTTGAGATGGGAAGTAAACCCAAGGCCAGGCGAAAACTCTATCACTGAGTTACATCCTCAGCCCTAATTCATTGTTCTTAATCAGGCCTGTGAAGTGGTTTATATTGGTTTCCTTCATAATTTGAATTCTCATTGAAAATCTAATGGTAAAAATGTACCACAGGATCCCTAAAACATTTTATACCAAGGATCTCATTAGAACCAATTGTACTCTGATGATGCCCTTCCTGATTTCATGTAATGTCAGCCTGTGGAAATCTGTGGCGGTAAATGAATATGCTACCTGCCATGACCTTGCAGAAGGCCAAATCTCATTGTAAGGACAGCCTGACATCTCCCCCAAAAACCAGAATAACTGAAGTTAATGTCATATAAGCTGTGACTCATCATACGGGCAGGCAAGCCCACATGAGTCCATCGGGAATCAGCTCATATTCCTCAAACCTGCCTTCTTCCCTTTCCTTCCACCTGCTTTATGACAGGCACTATTCTGAGCACCTGGGCTATGATGGTGGATAGGACTGTAGGTTAGACAAGGAGCCAGGCCACTGCTGCCAGAAATGTGGGAGTGAGCAGCACCTCACTAAAGGGCAGATATCTATCCACTCTTGTTGACTAAAGTAGGGTGTGTGTATTGTCTACAGACATGAAGAAGCACTTCCAAAGGCACATGTCATTTCAGCTAGACACAGCAGGATAGAGAAAGGGCATCTTAGGCACTGGGAGCACTGGGGCCAAAGTTTGGATACATAGAGGAAACAGGAAAATGGAATTTCAAATGCAACAGAAATAAAATGAACAGTGAGTGAGGAGGCGAGCAAGTTGATCAGGAGGCAGGGCATGGAGGGTCTCACAGTCGCACTCCAGGGTGGTGGTGTGACATTCTGCAGTAGCTTTAGTTGGATTGAGTTGAACTGATCCCGAGTGAAAGTCAGAGAGTTAGCAGGTGCCAGTGATGCAACCCTTTATAAACTGAACTAAGAGACTCGTATTTGTAGTTTTGCTTGCTTGCTTTGAGACAGTCTCTCACTGTGTAGTCTAGGCTGACCTTGAACTTAGTCTGTAGCTCAAGCTGGCCTCAAACTTGTGATCCTCCTGCCTTAGCCTTCTGTGTGCTGGGTTTGTGGGCATGTGCCACTATGCCTTGCAGGACTTTAAGCAAGAGAATGATGGATCTAATTTGTGTTTTAGAAAAATAATTCATTGGGCCATGCTGTGGGGAAAGTTTCAAAGCATTGGTTCTCATTTGGAGGGGGAATTTTGTCCACCTGGGCACATTTGGTGATGACTGGAGACATTAGATTGTCGTGTGAGGACAGTCCTCTCCCTTCTCTCCCTTCCCCTGACACCTTCCCCATCTTTAAAAAGTCTGTCTTTGTTTTACTCTTTACTTATATTTGAGTTTCTCACATAAGAGAAACTGTGGTATTTAACTTTCCATATCTCCCTTATTTTGCTTAACATTATGGTCTCAAAATCCATCCATTGTCTTGCAAATGACATGAATTTTTTCATTTTATGGCTGAATAAAATTTCACTGAGTACATATGACACATTTTCTTTACCATCCTTATAGGCATCAAGGCTGTTTCAAGAGCTTAGGTGTTGTGAATGGTGCTGCTAGAAACATGGATGTGCATGGATCACTATAGTAGGAAGTTTTTGGGGAATATACCTAGGAGAGATATTGCCAGGTCAAATAAAATTTCTATTTTTAGTTTTTTGAAGAATCTCCCTGTTGATTTCCAAAGCATTTGATAAGAGAGACCTAAGCATTATTATTAGAAGGAACCTGTACAGAAAAAGAGTTTACAAGACAGGAGAAAGAAGGGAAGGATAACTTATGGACTGAGTCTTCCAAAGAAACATGACAGGATAGATTGAGAGAATGCGTGTGAAGAAGGAGGTGGACAGTTGTCCGGCTCCATGTATAGATAAGTTAGAAGTAGTAGAGGAGAGGAGCTGGGGGTGGCATTCCTCCCTGATACCTTCCGTTTCCATGGTAAAGTAAGAAGTGAAGCCACCTGCATAAAAAGAAGTGTCATGGAGGTGTGGGTAAGAAGGAAGGAAGGAAGGAAGGAAGGAAGGAAGGAAGGAAGGAAGGAAGGAAGGAAGGAAAAGTAAGGAAGAAGGGAGGGCAAGAGTTGAAATGGCCACTATGGGAAATGGGGAGAGAGCTGGCTTGGGAACTGGAGGGTTTCCATGAGTGAGCTGGAGTCAGTTGGAGGATGTGCATTTCTGGTAGAAACCATGGGGAATATTTTGTGATTTACTTGTGTAGTACACATGTAAGAGCAGATAGGGGAGATAGTTTGAGTGATCCCTAGTTGGGAAGTGAAAGCTGCTGTCTTATTAAAAACATGGATGTAGATGGTTCTGAGATTCTCACACCTGGCTGCATGTCAGAGTCACCTGTGAAGCACTTTGACAAGTACAGATGTCTGTCACCCACCCCAGATCCACTGAGTCAGTGCCTCTGATGTCTGCCTTTCCTAACTGTGGAAAGGTCTATAGGTGTTTCTGATGTCCATCCAAGATGGAAGCCCATAGTCTAAACCAGTGAAGGCAAACCTTGCAGAGCTTTCAGCGGTATAAACACACCGCTGTGGCACACGTGCTGTAGGTTTCTGATCACTAGTTTAGACTTAGGGAAATTTGCTTCCATCTAGATCTCCCTTTCTGGTGCAGAGCATGATGTACAGTCTGCTCCTTTTTGCACTCTGGTCCCTAAAAGGGTGAGTAATTGTGAGATGGCTTTGAGAAACGAGTGCCACAGTATTTTTAGTAAGTTTAGATAATTGTGGGTTTGACCATAGGTGGGCAGGGTTGTGAAGAATTTAGTGTAGTCCTGTCTCATTGCAGGTTTAACTGAAGTTCAAGAGGTTCTGCAACTCAACATGGGCTTTGCTGGAACACAAAAGGCATAGTCTGTGAGTGTCCACATTTCATGGGTGCCTTAGTTGGGGCACTACAGTAAAGCTTGCTAGGGGATGCAAAACTTTCACCACCCTGCCCAGCTCTGCCTCTGACTTGTGTGTGTGCTCTGTCCAGTCCCTGGGCAAGCTGCTCTTCATTGCCATTGATCCCCACTGTCCAAACTCTGAGCAAATTTTCAAACCCATATTCATTTTAGTCTGTGCCTGAAATCTAGTGACAAGTGGACTTCCTGATTTTCCAATTCTAGTCATATTGCTGATGGACCTTACAAGGATATATATTAAACAAATGTGTACTTCAAAAAATGGAGAAAAACAAGTATGGATTCATTAATGCCCAACTAACCGGTAGGATTGCCTTAGTGGTAGATAGGAAAGACCCTTAGACATTCTAACTTGACTCCAAAGTACTTGAGAAAGCATCTTATAATGGAGACAGTATATGCAAGGGGTTGGTACAAAGAGAAAAATTAGACATCTTGGTTTGTTTTGTTTTGTTTGTTGTTTTGAGACAAGAGTCTCGTTTTGTAGGGCAGGCTAGCCTTGAACTTACTATGTAGCCCAGGCTGCCCTGGAACTCACAGCATTCTTCCCATCTCAGGCTCCTGAGTGCTGAGATTACAGGTGTGCACCACCACACACAGCTTAAAATTAATAGAAGTCTTATGCAAAGAGTAACTCCATTGGCATGCATGCTTTTTTCCTTGAGTCCTTCAACATTTTTATCAGAAACTTAGATGAAATAAGAAGTCTTGCTGATCACCATTGCAAAAGATTCAAAACTAGAAGGCATAGCTTATTGTTAAGACCTTATTGTTAAGACCTGGTTTAATGTTATTCAGATTTAAAATTCGTTTAAATTCAACTAAAATTTTGTAATCTCTGGAGATGAAAAGAATAAGATAATTCATAATTTATGGGCTCTGTGAACTTTATACTATTTAATTGTTTGTAGTCTCATTTATAGGCACCTATAAACCTACCTGGTTTAGGTAATCAATTACTTTTATTGTTATGGGCATTGAAAGTGGGTCAAAACAAATACTTCTTTTTCTAAATTTTTTTCTTAGTTATAAAAGGCACAAATGTACCTTGTTTAAAAAATGAGATAGTACATAAAGTTCTGAAAAAGAAAATTGATATAATTGCTTTTTAAGTTACTGTATTAGGTGAAGCATAGCTGAAATAAGTCTACAGCATTTGGTTTTTAAATCAGTTATACAGAGTGGCAAGAGGAGAAGGTCTAGTCTGAAAAGTGCCAGGATAGTAATTGACTGCACACACTGTGTCAATAATTGATGCCACTGCCATGAAACCCAGTAACCAGATTCCTTTAACTGAAGACAGTCCAATATAGAGACGAAGCCGTACCATGTGAGGAATGGTTGAGGGGACAGTGTGAACTCAACCCAGGGAGAAAACCTGGGAGGCTTTCAGAGATGTTTGTGGGTATTTACAGAGTTGTTTTAATAAAGGATGTTTTCATTCATTCTGTGTTTAAGAGACAGTAACAAAGACCAGTCAGCAGAAGTAATAGGAAGGCGGATTTTGGTTCATTGTTGGCATGAATGTACTTTCTAACAATTACAGATGATTGCAAATAGACTTTTCTGTGGCACAGCAGTAAGTCTTTGGCACTTGTCTTATTCTCTCATTACAGGAACAAAATACCTGTCATCCATAAGTGGAGCAAAGGTTTATTTTAGTTTGTAGAAGTTTCAGTCTGTAGTCACCTGGAAGGGTGGCACGACAGAGGAGAAACAGTCCATGGCAGGGGAGAGAGGAGGCAGTGAGCCTGCCTTCCATCTTTCTCTCTATATTCCTTCCATTCAGCCTACAGACTTATTGATTGGTACCACCTCTACCCAGAATGGGGCTTCCATTACTCAGAACTGTACTAAACCCATTTAGTTACCACAAACATATTGCTCTGGGGAGACATCTAGATCCAGGCTGTAACAGCACTGGAATGGACTGAAGTAGGCATTCAGTAGCTAGATCTCAGAAATGCAAGAGAGAAGGGGTTATTTCTAACATCTTCTTAATGAAATATTCTAAAAGTGAGAATATAAGATTACCTGCTAATCAGACTTGATATTTTAATACTTGGCATACTTTCTTCATCTTGGCATCATGTTTTTTAAAGATATGAAACACTACAGATACAGGCCAAGTGTTTACTCCAGCTCCATCCTACTCTACTCCTTCCCCCCTAAATTGGTGCAATGCCTTCCTGTCTATATTTTTTATTTTTTACTACTTATGTAAGTATATCTATATAGTACATAGCATTATTTTGATGAATGTTTGTTTTTGCAAGATTCTTTCTACATTTAGTATATATTCTAGATTTACTGTGGTAATACCCACAAATCTTGTTCATTACTTTTCAATTTTATATGCAGATATATAATTAAATATATTCTTTTATCGTGAATTTTAGGCTCTCAATTTTTGTTTTTTTTGGATATAATCAGTCCTAAATTGAATATCCTTTTATGAGTAGAGGAAATTTCTCCATTGGAAAGAGTGTTACACTGGATGGTTTAATGTTACTCAGATTTAAAATTCATTTAAATTCAACCAAAATTTTGTAATCTCTGGAGATGAAAAGAATAAAATAATTCATTATTTACGGGCTCTGTGAACTTTGTACTACTTAATTGTTTGTAGTCTCATTTATCGGCACTTATAAACCCACCTGGCTTAGGTAGTCAATTACTTTTAATTTTATGGGCATAGCCTGGGGTATCTGAACCTATCAGTAAGATTTTCCTTTTTTTGTTTTTTTCCCTGGGTACTGAGGACCAAACCCAGGGCACATGCTGGGTCAGTGCTCTGCCATGAGATACATCCCCAGGCCCTTTATAGTATATTTTTCAACCTTTCCTCAGTGTTGACTAATAATTTTTGATAAAGTGAATTATGTGTTGTCCAGAAGGACCCAAAATTGTTTTCTAGAATTTCTTTGTCCTTTATGACTTACATTTTCACACTTTCTGTTGAACTTTGCTTTTTAAAAAGTTAGTAAATGCTACTTATGGTATATTTCTGTGTGTGCTGTTCTGTCTGTGTGTATTGTGTTTTTAGGAAAAAGGCACAGCTCAAGAAAAAAAGAGGCATCCCTCAGATTAATGAACAAATGCTATTTCATGGTACCAGCAGTGAATATGTGGAAGCAATTTGCATTCATAACTTTGATTGGAGAATAAATGGTATACATGGCGCTCTATTTGGAAAAGGTAATTAATCAGAATTCTAGGTCTTAATGGAGTCCAGAGAGAGCATTTTCTCTCTTTGGAAATAATTGATTGTTTTCTAATTCAGGGATTTGGTAATAGTTAAGAGTTGCTACTTAGGCTGAGTCACAGAAAAGTCAGTTTTTATACACACAGGATGGAAGCCACAATCCCAATCACACTCCCAGCTGGAGCACGTCCATGTTGGAGAATTTTACATTAGATTTCATTTTCATGTGTAAGTCCTTTCTGTGTATGCGCTTATACACTAAACTGCTTCCTGGGAATATATAGAGGGTGATATAATAAGTTAATTATATTGTGTACCAGTATAAATGTTTTTATTTTGTTTGTTTTTTTAGAGAAAATTATAGGTAAGACTATTAATGAGCAGTAAGGTATTTGGGTGGGGACGTTCCCTGTTTCTAGTGTTGTAAAAGTACAAGTTCAATTTATCTCCACAAGCAATTAAGGAGAGAGAGGAGGAGCAAAGAGAAGAGATTGGACAGTTGTTCTTCTAGATCTTAATAAATCCCATCCTTACTGTATTGAGTGAAGGTGAGACTTGGCAATTCATCTGCAAAATTGGTTATAGTAGGTATTGCCTTAACAGTGTCAGTCTCCTCCAACTAACTATTTCCAAAAAGTGGGCTACATTATTGAGTTTTCATGTGTAAGCAGTGAACCCATGAAAATACTCTTCTGGAATGCTCAGGCATGAATATCTGTTAGTCAACTTTCTGTTACTAAAATACCTGAGAGAATCTACTTAAAGAAGGGAGGGTTTACTTTGGCTTTAAGTTTCAGTCCATGGTCAGTTGGCCATGTTGCTTTGGGGCCACCTTAAAGGCAGATGGTGATAGCAGGGAGTGCCTAGCAGAAAGATCTCCCTTTGTGGCAGTTGGGAAATGAAGAGAAAGAGAGGAAGATGAGGGTCACATCCCTTCAAGGGTGCATCCCCAGCAACCAAAACCTCCCATGAGATTCCACCTCCTGAAGGTTCCACCACCACCCGTAGCACCAAGCTGGGGGCCAAGCCTTTAGTACACTGGGTGTTGAGGGACACTTAAGATCCAGACCATAGCAACAGCTTCATACTTTCCTGGAAATCTTTTCCAGGATATAAAGTTCTGTTATTTCTAGGATTGTTATTGGATTGTTAACCTGCATCATAGAAATATGACTTCTGGCTTGAAATCATCTCTGTGAACTAAAATTTTCCTTGTGCTTTCCAGAGCTTTGCTGGATGTTGAACAAGGGAAGGGAAGGAGACTGATAGAAGGAAATAGAAATAGGAAGGAAGTCCACACTGTAAAAATCCAGGTCTTTAAACCCCCAGTAACAAAAACAGCAGCAACAACAAAGTTTAGAACCTGCCACACTTTTAATTCTAGAACAGTTTTAATGTGTTGTACTTATTGGGTATCTCTGGGAGATTCCTTCTGCAGCAGAAGCCTGGTATCTACAGTTAGGTGGAGGTACGGAAGTGTTTTGGAGAGACCTGGTTTATACCAACGACTCCATGCCTGGGCTAGGCAGTCTGTACTGCAGCTGTCCCCTACAGGTGGATTCTTTTCTTCTAAGGATCTGTGGATGAGGAAAGTCCTCACCTGTTTTTGTTATGACTCCATGTGTCAGTTTTCCTGCCAACTAGAATGTTTTTGCTTATGTTTAGTATGTTCTTAGGAGTAATCTCAGCTCTCTTTGGTCCTTTTTGTTCAAGGAACCTATTTTGCTAGAGATGCTGCTTACTCCAGCCGCTTCTGCAAAGATGACATAAAGCACGGAAACACATTCCAGATTCATGGTGTCAGCCTGCCACAGCGGCATCTGTTTAGAACGTACAAATCTATGTTTCTTGCTCGGGTGCTAATTGGAGATTACATAAACGGAGATTCCAAATACATGCGACCCCCTTCCAAAGATGGGAGCTATGTGAATTTATATGACAGCTGTGTGGATGATACCTGGAATCCAAAGATTTTTGTGGTTTTTGATGCCAACCAAATCTACCCTGAGTACTTGATAGACTTTCATTGATTTCACTTCCAATTCTCAGTGGTCAAGAGAGTTTTGTTCTTTTTTGCAGGATTTGCTCTCCTGTCATCTAGCTACTAAATATTAATTATCTGATACTTTTGAATCAGATATGAAAAGAGTAGCTTCCACATAAAAGACATACTGACTAAAAGGTTGGTTTTCTGTTGCTTTATTTTTTCTGTTACTCATAGTCTTTACTATTAAAAATACCATTGCCATTTTAACACAAAGGTGAGATAACATTAAAAATCGAATCAACTAAGACTCAGTTACCATGGTTAGCAATTTTTAGATTTTACATGTGTGATGGGGATAAATGCTTTTAGTTCAAGTGGACTTATCTACAGTATATATTTAGAAAATTAAAATATAGCCAAACTTATCCCTTTAGAGAAACTGATCCTTTATAAATTGAATTCTGGTGTTATTGGCCACCAGTTAACTTACTACTTGGTTAGTCTTTAAAGGAGAGATATAATCCCCGAAATAGTCTGGGCCCTTTGAGAGAAGTAAGAAACAAGGACGTTATTTGCAGTGCTATCCAACAAGCCAGAGGAGACAATCAAGATAGAGAGCCGTTTCCTTTTGCCTGGGGACCACAAGCTACAGGCTTAGACTTGTTCTGTCCTTCTCTTTGGTCTCCTGTGTCTAAAATGACACCTGCTTCAGACTGATTTATCCATAGTTCACTCCCCAGCGTTCTCCGGTTCTTACACTAAGACTTGGTGTGCAAGATTTCTATTTCATCTTCCAAATGCAAACTTTATTTATTATTTAAAATATTTGTTTTCCCTTTGTTTCAGAGTCCTTACAGTGATTACTTCTAAAGTGTTTTGATCTACCCTCTACAACACAGTTACTCAACAGTGATTGTGAAAATTCACATTTCTCCATTTTGAATGATTGCAGAAAATATAGAATGCTCCTCACAATGTTGTTTATCCTTTTGAGTAGCAATAGGCACCTTCTAACTGTTGAATGGTTAGGTAAAATTCATTATTATATTTAGTGGAAATCCATTTACTATCTGTTCTGTTACTCTGTGTAGGAAAGAATAAGCAATTTGGACCAGCTTACTACATATAAGTGTTCTAGCAGAGACTAGACAACAGTTTGGCAGGATATTGTACAGGAGTTGAAATATTAGATGAAAAATCGTTCAGATAATTGTTAAGTGTCTTTCCAGCATTGATTTTTCCATGAGAGCCTCTCTGAAAAAGAGAACAGTTGTACCATGCCTTCCTCAGAAAATGTTTTGCTAACTCTTCATAGTACTCAATTTTCTCTCCAATATCCTTACTCAATTTTGGCAGAAAGTTAGTAAACAATTTAACTTCTAGAGAGTGCCCATGCCCATATTGTTCCATTCAACCATTTAAGTTGGGGAGGCATCTAAAAATGATAGAAGTGGAGTACAGAATAGAATTAGTGATGGTAACTAAGTGCTGCATATCATCTGACTTTCACTATAGCCCAGAATATGTGTTATTCTGCGGTGGAAAGTAAATAAACAGTAGACAGGAAATTGCATGCACAATACTTCAAAACAAAGTAGCAACAAGAATTTCCTGACTCAGATGTGCAGATTCATTGCCATTTAGATGAAATGATGGGGATATTTAGAAAGCACATCTTAAAAACGTGTGGAGATCATGGAAACAAAGCCACAGGGCTGCCTTTGAAAGGCAGTGCAACATGGCTGGAGACTAATGTGCAAAACATAGTGTTAAACACATTAGGAATTCAGATTTTCAGAATCTTTTTGTTCTATTTGTTGCCTTTTAACAGGGCTATCACCCCACCCCAATTTAACAGGGATATCTTTCTCAGCACTTGAGTAAATATTGGAGTATTTGAAAGTTGTTTCTCTTTTAGACATGTGCAGATCTGATCTCAGGGTGACTAAGAGCCCACAGTTAAGTATTTGCAAGGCAGTCTGTGAAGTCTGAGCCTATGTACGTGGTTGATACTAGGTAAATAGGGTACACTGCAGTAGCTGTTAAAAGAAAGTACTGTGGTATTTATTGTTCACATCTGAGAATGGACTGCCAACTCCCTTTTTATAAGAACTCATTTTGATACATATTTAAAATATAATGGTGTAAAGTTAATTGATGTTAAAATTGTCTTTGTTTGGTCATTAAGTTGAGCTAAAACATGTTACCAGTTTATAATAAGACTGGATATAGCCATTTACCATTGTTTCCTCTGGTCATTGTGTAGTGTGCATGAGAAGAGTGAAGAGAAGCCATTCCAAATTAAACATAAATGATTTTTAAAACTCTGTGTTGACTAAATTCTAGCTGGTAATGACTTTTCTCTTGTACTTTGGGAGACCTTAGAGTAAAACTAAATGTGTTTTGTAAAAACACATTGATAGGACTATTATAAGCAGGAAGGTCTTGTTCAGTGCATCATTTCATTTCTAGACTGTTGATGGTGAAGACAATGAAGAATCTGGAGCCACTTTAAATATATGAATTATTGTTTTTACATTTGGTGATTAAAGCTCTATAGCAAGTCTTGACTGTCTGTGTGTGCTACATTCTTACTTCTGTGATTTCTGTGTCTCATCTCCACCTTGCATTATTTGAACCCAAGTTTGCAGCTCAAGTTTAATGGACTCTCCAGTAGTCTGTTGCCCATAAACTCTTCTGTACCTCACTTGCATTTAGAGGAAGTCTCTTGTTCTTAGTTGGAGCCATCATGAACAATAGCTGACCAAATAACCTTCAGAAAAGATTGTATAGTCTGCCTGCTTTTGAGAATTCCAAGTAAGCTTAATACTAGATTCCTGCAAGCTCCTTGCTCCTGTGAACTCCTCCATCTCAGAGGAGTGGTTCTGGAGGGTCTACCCATGCTCCTTCAGGAAACATGCTTCTCTGGCCCGTCCTTCCCCAGCCTCTCCCAGTATGCCTAGGCTCATTCCCATTGGCACAAGTTAAACACTGAGTTTAATCTTTAAGTGTCTACTGGTAGAAAAGGAAGGTCAAAGAATATCTTAATTTTGGAGCTGAGAGAAATAAGGGACAAAATGAAGATTATCTGTGGACACAATTTTCTGCTCATTAAATCATGTCTCAGTGTATTTAAATTTTGGTCTAATTATTAATACACATGATAAAATTGAGCTTTGAGAAGTGTGACATCCTTACAAATTTTGTTCATAAGCCATTCACCAAGTTGACATCACTTCTCAGGTGCCAGGAATAATCTTAAAAAGTCTCATAGTGGCCCCAGCAGCTCATTAGTCCCCAGATTTTTTTTCCTTAAAGGAGGATGTTTTGTTTATTTCTTTTTTTTATTTTAAAAAGAACAAAAACAAATTTACAAATACAAGGACATAAATAAAGCAATACAAAAACAATAAAAACGATACAGAATTTCAAACAAGGTGGTAGGAAATTAACAGTGGTTGTATTACATATTGTTATCTTCAAAGTGATTACTCAGATAACCAGATAGAGGCATGTAAGATTGATCAAGCAATTAAACATTAAGGGTTCTTTCAGTAAACCAATAGGAATTAGTAGTACAGTTATCTTAGCTATCTTGTGTACATATATATGCATAATATTTCCTTCCTTCTCTTTTCTTTTCCTTCATCCCAGTTGTTCCTTCCTTTTCAGCAGTTTCTTTCCCTTTCACATTATGTATTGCATCTTTCAGATTTTATTTACTCTTTCAGGTTCTTAGGGAGACAATACAGTGTTTACACATGAGTCTGATTTAGTTCACTTATGAGTGTGGTCTCTAGTTGCATCCATTTACCTGTAAAAGCCTCGAGTTTATCCTTCTTAAAAAGTGAGTAATATTCCATTATATAAAAATATTACATCTTTTTTATCCACTCCTCAGTCAATGGACATTTGGGTTGTCTTCTATGATTTGGCTGTTACAAATTGTGCTGCTATAAACATGAGTGCACATATGTTGCTGTGGTAAGATGTTTTCAGTTCTTATAGAAAAATACCCACAAGGGAAATAGCTGAGTTGAATGGAACCTCTAATCTTAATTTACTGAGGAATCTCCAAACTATTTCCACATTGTTTGCAACAGTATACATTCCCACTAACAGTGCAGAAGGGTTCCTTTTTTCCCATGGCCCATCCAGTATTTATTATTGGTTGATTTCTTGAGGATAGCCATTCTTTCTGGGGTGAGATGGAATGTCAGTGTTGTTTTAATTTGTATTTCTTGAATGACTAATAATGTTGAATATTTTTTCATGTATTTATTTGACATTTGTATTTCTTCATCTGAGAAGTGTGTATTCATCTCAGGCCCATTTTTGTATTTGGTCTTTGAATTTGGGGGGCCTGATTTTTTAAATTTTTTATATATTCTAGATAGAAGTCCTTTGGGGAACAGTTGGCTAAATGTTTTCCCAACTTGTGGGTTTTCTTTTTACTTTATTGGTGATTTCTTTAGATGTGCAAAAACTTTTCAGTAAGATGAGATCCCGGTTATTGATTCTTTGAAGTATTTCCCATGCAGTTTGGTTTTTGTTCATGAACTCTCTGCCTAACACTATGTCTTCAAATTTTTACCTATTTTCTCTTCCAGTAGATTTAGTATTTCTATTTTAATATTTAGATCTGTAATCCATTTTGACTTGAGTTTAGTGCACTGTGATAGACGTGTGTCTAGTTTTAGTCTTCAGCATCTGGAGAGCCAGTTTTTTCCAGCACCATTTATTAAAGAGCCTATCTTTCTTCCAGTGAACATGTTTGGCTCCTTTGTCAAACATAAGGTAGCTGAGTGTGTTTGTGGTTGTGGCTACATCTTACAGTCTGTTCCATTGATCCTCAAGTCTGTTTTTTTGCCAGTACCATACTGATTTTGTCACAGTAGCTTTGTATTATAATTTCAAGTCAGGGATTGTGATGCCTCTTCCCTTGCCTTTGTTGCCCAGGATTGCTTTTGCTATTCTGGGTCTCCTGGTTCCAGATGAATTTTAGGAATATTTTCTCTAGATCTGTAAGATATACTCATGGTATTTTAATCTGGATTGCTTTGAATCTTTATAACAATTTTGGGAGTATGGCCCTTTTCACAGTGTTGGTTCTTCCTATCCATGACAAGGAGTATCTTTCCATTTTCTGAGATTCTCTTTGATCTCTTTTTTCAGAGTACTCTAATTTTCACTGTATAGATCTTTTACTTCTTTTGTTAGGTTGATTCCTAGTTATTTCATCTTTTGGATGCTACTGTGAAAAGTATGGTTTCCCTAATTTTTCTCTCAGTGTGTTTGTTGTTTGTGTACAGGAATGCTATTGATCATGGTGTGTGACTTGATTTGCTGCATTCTGTTTGCTAGTATCTTATCGAGGATTTTTGCATCTATGTTCATTACAGAGATTAATCTGTAGTTCTCTTTTTTGGTTGGGTCTTTCTCTGGTTTTGGTATCAAAATGATGCTTGCCTCCAGAAATGAGGCAGGTGTTGACTTTGTATCCACCTATGCTACTGAATTTGTTTATTAATTCTAGGAGTCTTTTGGTGGAGTTTTGGGGGACTTCCATGTAGAATATCCTGTATTCTGCAAATAATGATAATTTAATGTCTTCTCCTGTCCTTATTCCTTTTATTTTCTGTTGTCTAATTGCTCTGGCTAGTGTTTCCAGAACAGTGTTGAATAGAAGTGGTGACAGTGGACATCCTTGTCTTTTTCCTGATTTTAAAGTGAAAGCTTTCAGTTTTTGTCTATTTAGTATGATGTTGGCTGTTGGTTTGTCATAGATGGCTTTGATCAGATTGATATAAAGACAGTCTTCCTATTTTCTATAGGGTTTTTATCATGAATGGATGTTAGACTTTGTCAAAAGCTTTTTCTGCATCTACTGAGATGATCATGTGGTTTTTGTCTCTGGTTCTATTGATTTAATGTATTCATTTATTGATTTGCATATATTGAACCATCCCTGTATCTGTGGGATGAATCCCACTTGATCATGGTGTGTGACTTGATTTGCTGCATTCTGTTTGCTAGTATCTTATTGAGGATTTTTGCATCTATGTTCATTACAGAGATTAATCTGTAGTTCTCTTTTTTGGTTGGGTCTTTCTCTGGTTTTGGTATCAATATGATGCTTGCCTCCAGAAATGAGTTAGGGAGAATTACTTCCCTTTCAATATCATTTAAGAGTTTGAGGAGTATTGGCATTAAATCTTCTCTCAATTTCTTATAGAATTTAGTTGTGCATCCATCAGGACCTGGGCTTTACTTTGTTGGTAAATTTGTAAACACATTTTCAATTTCATTAACTGATGTTGGGTTATTCAGAATGGCTATATCTTCTTGATTCAGCTTTGGCAATTCATACATGCCTAGGAATCTGTCCATTTCTTCTGTTTTTCATCCTGTGAGAGTAAAGATTTTCAAAGTAGGTATTGATAATCTGAATTTCTATAGGATCTGTAGTGATTTTACCTTTTTCAGTCGTTATTGCATGAATTTGAGTTTTTTCTTTCCTTTTTTTTTTTGGTAAGATTGGCTAGGGATTTATCAATTTTATTTATTCTTCTAAAGAATCAACTCTTTGATTCATTAATGCTTTGTATTATTTTCTTCATCTCCATTGTGTTAATTTCTGCCCTAATCTTTATAATTTCCTCCCTTCTTTGGACTTTGCACTTGACTTGCTCTTCTTTTTCTAGAAGATTAAGGTGCAGCATTGGGCTGTTTATTTGTTCTCATTCTTTATTCCTGATGTGTAAATTTACTGCTATAAATTTCCATCTGAGGACTGTTTTCATTGCATCCCAGAGATTCTGCTAAGTTGTATTTACATTTTCACTTGATTGTAGGTAGTGTTTAATTTCTTCTTTAATTTCACATGTGACCCATTGGTTGTTCTGGAGGCTTACTAAATTTCATATGTTTATGGAGTTTTGTGGTTCCTTTTGTCATTGATTTTCAGTTTCATTGCACTATTTTCAGATAATATGCATGGGATATTTTTATTTCCTTTGTATTTACTTAACCATATTCTATGGGCTATTATGTGGTCTGTTTTAGAGAACATCCCATGTGCAGCTGAAAATGTGTGTGTTCTGATTTTGTTGGGCAGAATACTCTGTAAATGCCTACTAAGTCCATTTGTTCACAAGTTTTGTGATTTGTCTTATATAATTGGGTGGTCCCATATTTGGTGCATACATATTTATGATTGTTATCCCTTCATCTTGAAATTTTCCTCTAACAAGTATGTAGTGATGTTCTTTATCTCTTTTGATCATTCTTCATTTGAAGTTCACATTGTCTGCAAACAGAATAGCTAACACCACTTTTTTCTTGTTGCTATCACATGGAGAATTGTTTTCTATCCTTTGACTTTTGGTCTGTGAATTTCCTTTGGAGTTAAATGTGTTGTATACAACATATTGTTGGATTTTGTTTCTTGATCACTCTGCTAGTCTGCTTCTTTTGATTGGTGAATTGAGGCCATTTACATTAATGGTTATAATATATGTATTGGCTTATCTTTGTCATGTTCTTTTCCTGCTGTTGGTTTCCTACTTTTTCCCTCTCTTTAATTGCTTGCTCTGTTTGGTGGTTCCTTTCTGTTGTTGATCTTGAAATTGTGGTCATTTTTATCTTTCTAGAATATCTTTCAATACTCTTTGTAGGATTGATTTGGTGCTCATGAATTTCTTCAGTTCTTTGTCGTGGAAATACTTAATTTCCCCCTTAATTTTAAAGGATTTTTTTACAGGATACATCGTTCTGGGCTGGAAGTTGTTTTCTTTCAGGACCTGAAATACTTCATTCGAGGCTCTTCTCGATGGTTTGTGTTGAGAAATCTGCCGTGATTCTGATGGGCTTTCCTTTATAATGGATCTGTTTCTTTTCTCAAACAGCTTTCAATATTCTATTCTTTTGCTGAATTTGGGGGATCTTGCTTATTATATCTGTGGATGTAGATTTATGTTGATTATAGCTAATTGAGTTCTATATGCCTCACTTACTTGTATGTCAGATTCTTTTTCAATGCTTGGGAAATTTTCTATTACTTCTGCAAATAGTCTTTTTGTGTCATTTGTGTTGACTCCTGCTGTTTCAGTGACACATTAGTCTTACACTGTGTTTCTTTGTCTCATCTTGCAGCTGTTTATATTTTATTTTCTGGTTCCTTGTTATTCTTAAGAAGTCTTTCCTTTCACAATCATTAGCTGCAATGCTGTCTTCAAGATCTGAAAATATATCTTCAGCTTCATTCAAATGGTTTTGCCAGTTTTCGATGGAACTTTTTTTTCCTCGCTATCACTTTGAATCTGTTTCATGCATTCTGCTTCTTTCCTATATTGTTCATTCAAGGTTTCCATTATTTTTCTCTGCTCTTCTATTTTTTTTTTATCTGTCTTCTTCAGATGTGCCGAGCAATTCTTTCATTATTGTTGTCATTCCTTTCTTTACCTGGGAGATTATTTCTGATCTGATTTCTTCTATGGCCTGATGGAATTAATTTGTTTACTTCAGTTGCTGTCATTTCAGAAATTTCAGGTACATAGCTTCAGGGTTCTCCTATGTCGATGTCTCCTGGACTTGTTCTAGATAGGGTGGAGTTCTGAGGTTGCATTTTGCTCCTTCTCCTTGTTATTTTCAAAGCAGGAGGCAGAGCACCTGCCTCACCCTACCCAGGTAGCTTACTGAAGGTCCCTGTGTTCCCTGGGGTTCAGACTCATTCTGGCTTTTCTGGGGGTCAGGTATGTCCCATGATGGCCAGAGGCAGGGCACCGAGTCCAGCCTCTGGTAGCAGCCCTTGGAGCAGACTTGGCTTTCCCAGGAGGTCAGAGGCATCCCATGATGGCAGCAGGAGGCAAGGTACCCTGTTTTGTTTATTTTTAAATAAATACTTTATTTTCCTTAAGTAGTCAATTTCTAGATGAAATGATATTCTTATAAAAGAGACAAAACGAAAAATAGCAAAGAAGGGACAAAAAAGCAATGTGAAACATTATTTCTTAAGAGATGGTTTCTGGAACTCCTGGGTTCAAGCAATCTTTCTGCCTTAATCTCCTGTACCAGGGAGTACAAGCATGTACCACTGTGCTCAGTGAAAATTATTTTTGATTAGAAACTTTGGTAAAGGGATTTTACTTATTTTTATCCCATTACACTATATGAAGAAAGAGTTTTAGTGAAACAATAGCCTTCCCCATTTGTCTAGGTAATTTTTGATGTTGCTTGGGGCAACACAGAAGAAAAGACGATTACAAAGACATATTAAGTGTGCAATTATTTCACAGCTGTCTGGTTAATGTGAGTGATGAGTATAGGGAGGGGTGAACCTGAAATATCTAGAAAAGAAGTTCAGGGTTTGTTGTCAGCTTCACTTGTTCCAACAGTAGTTTAGATCTTCTCAAGACATAAAGATGGGTGGGAGGTGGAAAAATGGATAAGAGACAAGGATGGAAAGTGGATGGAGAGCGAGCTCAGGTAGTCGCTCATTTCTCCCCCTGACACTCTCCCTACTAAATAAATGTGCTTGAATCATCTAAGTAAAGACAGCTTAGCAATTTTGAACACCCAGTGAAGTCCTTGTTATAACTGAGCTAAACCACTTGCTGTATGATTATGTAATCCATTTCCTCAGCTTTAATTGCTTGGCTTTCATTCTTAGCACTGCAGGCTAAGAACTTGGCTGTCAGTTGAACTCTTTGGCTGTGTGACTGTGTTTTACTCATTTTGAAGCAGCTTCTCTTGAGATTGGAACATGGGTTTTATGCCAAAGACAGTAGTATTTTCTGCAGTTTCTTAGCTTTGCCAGACCCTCTACAGTGACTGCTTCTGACTCTAGAACCTATTGGATTTTAATCTAGCTTAGAAGAGTCACAGTCCAAAGTTTCATTCAAATGATTTTGCAGTATTAATTTTTGTTTTCTATTCCTTTGTAAAAATACCTCTTCCTGAAAGGCTTCTCTTGCTGTCATATCTCCAGTGTCACAGGGAAGCCATAGGCACTCTAAGCTCAGGTTTGGGTAACACTCTTGAGATCAACACTCAAACGCATTTCCTCTACATTGTTCCTTTGAGATCAAGTACCACCCTGGGAGCCAGTTGGGGGGAATTCTGTTTCTGGCTTTGCTGTTTGCATCATGTGACCTTTGGGTAACTCAGCAGAAGGGGCAGGTAAAACTGATGATAGATCATTCAGACTCCTTCTAAGAAAAAGACCTAATAGAGCACAGCTGGATTTCTCTAGGCAACATCTGACTTGACAGAGAATAAACTTGAGTTCCTGGTCAAGAAAGTACAGCAAAAGGGATCATAATCCATTAAGTCAAAAGCAAAGGCTCAGAGTAGGAAGGAAAAGGGGTTGTCCTGGCTCTCCTTGAAACCCCACCACTAGTTAGTGCTCCAGTCCCCTTCTAGTTCACTGCTCTGAGTTCCCATACACCAGGCCCTGAACGAGTCAAACACAGTTCTACTGTTGGGTTTTGAAGTCTGTGAGGGATGCAGGAAGGATATGCTGCACTGTAGGAGAGTGAAGGATTTACCAACAAGGACGTTCACCTTGAGAGCCTGGGAAGGAGGCAGAACACAGGCTTCCGTAGGAAGGCACATTTGGATGTGGAGATGTGGAGAATTATAGATGTCAGGTGAAGGATAGTTAAGTCCCTCTGGCGACACCCATCTGTGAGTTTGGCCAGAAATGAAACTTCAATAAAGCTGTGGATTGCAAGGGTGGAGCTGAGGATATCTTGATTGCTGAGGAGGAACAGGACAATAGAAAAGATGGCCTGAGGGCATCACAAGAAGCAAGTCTCCAACCTTTGCAGCCTCAAAACTGCAAAGGTGAAAGACCATGACTTGAGAAGAAAGCCACAGAGCACCATGTTCCAGAATGGTGGTGGCATAGAGAATTTACTCCTTAGAATTGGGTTCAGAGTGCCCAGTGATCCAGGCACTCAACCTCTATGGCCAAGAGAGAGGAAAGCTTGGCTGCTGCTCCAGGTGGCAGCAGACCTTGTCATCACCCATGTGGCACTGGTTTTAGGTGCATACAGAATTCAAGAGTTCTGATGTTAAAGAGGCTTTCCACCTGGATTTCAGAAGGCATGGGTAGTCAGGCAATGTGCCACTGAGAGGGCAGTCTGTGAATTTGTGCTTATGAAGCAACAAGTGCGGTGGAGACCTCAGAAATTTGGAAAAGCCAGGAAGATGAGTTGTCTAAGGAAAGCTGCAAGGAGGGAGCAAAGCAGGCCTAAGAGAGAAGCTGTGGAAGCTGTAACCACCTGAAGTGCCATAGAGGTGGAGTCATACAAGCCCTTTGGAGCTCATAATGTGCCACAGATTGCTTCAGATGCTGAACATGGAACTATAGGACATAATGTTAGCCCTGCTGGGTTTTGGACTTGCTTTGGCCCCAATGTTCTGTATCCACCTGTTTGTACCTTTAGGAATATTATTGAAAGTTGGATGTGTTTAACTTTTCATTTGTATGGGGGCTTGCAGCTGAGAGTTTGCCTTACATCTGGGAAGAGACTTGGTACTTGGACTTTTCAGCAGTGCTGAAACTGTTAGGACTTTAACAACTCTTGCAGATGGACTAAATGCAAAAGTCTTTGTGCATGAGTCTTTGGGGGGTCAGGGGTGGAATGTTATGGTTTGTGTCTTCATGTCCCCCCCCCATTCTCATTCAGTCATGGGGTGGGCTTCTAGATTTTTGATTTATCCATAGCCCAGTGCTGGGATTATGGGTGTGAGTGCTACACCCACCTGGGGGCGGGTAGTTTGCATACAGTATAAGGGAGGGAAAGAGATTTGCTCTTCTCTCTGCTGCTGCTCCCTTTGGCTCTTGTTGCTTTTGCCATGACTGTTGCCCTCTGCCATGTGCCACTCTACCTTGGAATCAGCCAAGTGTGGCTCTATGCCACTAGACTGAAACCTCCACAAACAGTGAGCTAAGTAAACCTTTCCTTCCTTAATTTTGGGCATCAGGTATTTTGTCTCAGCAACGAGAGAAAAATAATGAAGACAGGTGCAGTAGTGAAAACCTACCTTTGAGAAATGCAAGTTCTAGGATTTTTTAAAGGAGTTTTAGAGACTGTTCCAGTCAGTAGTTCTGCTAGTTTAAATGCCTTTATCTTTCCCACAAACCTATGTCTGGATATTCCCAATGACAGAAAACTCCTGCTGACTGTCAGCAATGTTGCACGTTAAAAAATTGATTTGCACCTGGTGCTAGAATCTCTCTCCCAGATTATTGCAAACCTTGGACCCAAGTTTATCCACTAAAGGCACAAGGAACAAGCATAAGTGAACCCTGGATTCCCACATTGCGGTGCTATACTACCTACTCTTACATTCCTCTCAAAAGAATATTCTAATTCAACACATAATTTAATATATATTGCATTTCCTGTATGGCTTTCCTATTTGAGTCTATTTGGTCTGAGGAAAGAACAGAGACTGTTATTGAAGTGTTTTCTGATGAGGTTAGTGTCTGCCAGTTAGATGTTACTGAGCATGAGAGATACCACTAGATGGCAGCATCTTGCCTCTGAATGGGCACAACAAAACCTGAACCCTGAACTCATATCTGAATTTTAGAGAACAAGGTAAAGGACCTCTTCTCCACCCCTTCTCCCAAAATTATCTAGTCAGGTCCCCTGCCATCAGGTAAAAAACTCCTTGTCAGATCCACCTAGACAGGTATTTATCCCACTTACGCTAATTGCTAGGAAAACTGTACCCCTTCCCAATAGTAACATAATCTAACATTTTAGGATCTTACTGTTGAAAGTTTGTCCTAAATAATAATACCATATGATAACATATATTTCCTTTCTTTCCTCTATAAAATCAGATTTAATTCAGCAGAAAATTGTTGGGCATGTTCTGAGTCTATGAAGTTAAAGGCCTTTACCAATGAGTCATTCTTTACCGGACTTCTTTACCCTCTGACGCCCTCTAGCATCTTTTTTACCTTCCTCTCCAATACTTCACCTAAAGTACTGCTTCCTGACTATAGACTATATCATTCTTGAATTATAGAGTCCCCAAATTTTGTCCTCTTCCCTACAGCAAATAAGATAATCTGGTCTCACAGTCCCAGAGTTAAGACTTCAGAATACCTTATGCACTCTTGAGTTGTGAAAGTCTGTGCCCTTTATTAAAATGTGTGTCAGAAAAGATGGGCCATCAACTTGTCTTAAAAGCAGAACCTTCACTGGGGCTGGGGATTTAGCTCAGCAGCACAGTGCCTGCCTAGCAAGTGCAAGGTCGTGAGTTTGATTCCTGATTCCAGAAAAAAAAAAAAAAAAAAGCAGAACCTTCACATCACTTGTTTCTGAAATACTTTTCTCCAGATGAGAGAAGCTGAAAATGATATACATTACAGTTTTGGTTTTTTTTTTTAAGTATCAGGAATCAAACTCAGGACCTCACACTTGCCAGGCAGGTGATACACCACTGAGCTAAACTTCTGGCCCCTACACTACAGCTTTTAAAGGTGTAATTTTTATGCTCTTCCTCTGAAATTGAGATGAGATCAAACAACAGTTGCCACTATGCAAGGAGGAGGACTGAGTGCCTGAGGGCATGTGTCAGTGTCACAACTAAGTGTAGACCCCGTGCACTGTGATACCTGTTCCCATAGTCTGTCTTTCAGTATAACTTTGTTGCACCATGGTCCTAGGTGCAAGATGTTTGTACGGTGACTTTTCATTTTAAAAATATGAGATTTGCATTTTAAAAGATAATGCTATAGGATTTTGCATTTGAAAAAATCATTGTACTCTAACGAAAACAGATTTTAGTGTGAGGCCATCCTACCTGCAGAACCTGATATGCTACTTTCTCACTGCATTTGCCAAGAGAACTTGACCAACTTCTCCGGTGTTTCCTCACCTTTAATACTGTTGAGAGCATTATCTGAGGCTGAGATGTGAGGGGCTTGGCAGAGTGTCTCACATGTGCTAGTTGCTCAATATTTATTTACAATAATTATTGCTAGATGGGTTGTTCCAAGAGAAAGGCCTCTTCAGGGCCATGGTCAAAGGCACACATGGTCTTGGAGGTCACCCAATACTGCTGTGATGTCAGAACTCATCACCCTTCACCTTTTAAGAATTGTAAGGAACGTAGGAGGCAAGAGAGAAAACCCAAGCCAGAGAAAGGCCAACAATGTAAACTAGAACAGGTCTCTGGTTTAGAGTCCATTCCTTTGGATTCCTGACCCATTCCAGACAACCCTTGGTGGGCTGGGTGGCAGGTGGAATTGTGGGTAGGGAAAGTATGATTTTTGGAATAAACATGTAGCTATTCACTGTTAAACCAATACCACCTAATACTTTGCAATATCTAGATTATCATCATCTCCTGTTAGGTATCTTGCCATCACTGTTGTATAAAATTCTGCCAGGCTATGTTTCTGGTAGCACCTATCGCAATGTCTCAGACATCCAAATTTAAATTTGTTGGTTTAACAAATGGTTATGTCAACCTAGAATCTAATCCTGCTCTTCTACCAACTTAGCAGCTACTTCCTCCTTTTGGGCCTTGGTTCCATCATCGCAAGATCCCTTATAGCCCTAACTTCTTGGGATAAATAGCTTCTTCTTGCCCTTTGCTTTCTCAGTGCTCCATAAAAGAAATAAAGGACTAATTCTCCAAAGAAACTTACAGTCACATACCTTCCACTTCAGGATCAGACTTGGACTGCAAAGTAGAAGGTAGACAAAAAACAAGTATGTAAAATATGCAAATACAAAGTAAAGTGGCAGAAAAGGAGGGCATTTTCAGAGTGGTGTGGTTTATTTTAGGAAAGTTGGCTCTTCCTCTTACCAGATGACCTTTGAGAATTTAGTCCATCCCAATGAAATAATGGGGGGGGAGTGTAGAATCCAGACTGTCACTTCTCAGTTTCCTCCTATATTCATGTAGACTAGATGACACCCACAGACAGAAAGTACCCTCAAAGGTATACTTAACTTTTGAGATATTGCACCCAAATGTATGGGGCAATCAACATAATCTGTAATTGGTGTGACTTGATGGGAGAATTGCCATCTATAGCAGAGAAAATTGGTTGAGCTTGTAGGAAGTAACTGGGTGAACTTCATGTCTTTGTCACCCATGGGAGAAGAGAGATGAGGACAATCTTAAATAAACTTGTGTACAAAGTTATAGAGAAAGAAGCTTTCCGTGTGTTGCCATCCAGATGCTGGAATATAGCAGTGTGGAGAAGACAAGATGGAGGTAAGTGAGTTCCCCTAGACCCAGGAAGGAACTGAGGCTAGAATTAAAGCCCATGGAGAGAGTGAGGAGAGAAATGTCAATGAGGAAGGAGGTACCGAATGGCCCCTTCTGCCTGAGAGAGGACAAACTGGCAAGAGGAGTGATTCAGACCTGCAAACGTGGCAAGTGCTGGTGATCCCAGAGGCTTCCATGGAGAGATGCAGCAGTAGAGTGGAGCAGTAGACATGGATTGCACTAGCTGATGGTAAGTGCTGAGGGCTCCGTTATCCTATGTGAGAGAGTGATTGGCCAGGAACCATTTTGGAGAAGGGCCTGGCGGAGCTCAGAACTCAGAGTGGCTGGCAGCTCCCAGCTGGGCTCAAACCCACAGGAAGTGTGCTGACTGCTTCAGGCAACCAAAAGGTGCAGGCTCCTGCAGACTATCTACTACCCTGTCAAAAACTACCGGCTTGCTGGGATAAATCAACATGGATCCAGACTCTGTCTCCACACATTATCTACCAGTGACAACAGAAACAAACCTAGAAGTGGACTTTTTTTTCTTCTTTCTTATAGTTTTTTTTGTGTGTGTATGTGTATGTTCTGTTTTTACTTTTTACTCCATTGTTTGAAGTTATTTTTATATGAGTATGAATGTGGTGTGTAGTCTCTTTGTGGTTGTGGTCCTGTTCTGTTCTTCTTTTTAGCTCTTCTCTCTTTCCCGGCAGTCTTCTGCAACAGTTTCCCAAAGTTAGCATGAACCCCCTTTTGTCCTCCAGCCTTATTTCTAATCTCTTCCCCTTCTTCTACTTTTCTTTTTTGTCTCCAACCCATTGTAAATATTAATGCCTGAGGGCAAAATTGACATATTAAGGACTTGTACAGTTCATACAACTTTCTAGTTTACTTTAGATTTTGTTATCTAACCATAAATCTAGTTCATATGTTTAAAGGTGGCAACTTAATGGTTACTTCAGTTTGTCATTTTCTAGGCTATGTTTATGCTATTGTCATTGGTACCACTATAACCAAAAGTGACATAATTGTTTTAAACAGCTGTTTTTCCTGGTATTCCAAGACTGAGATTGACTACAAGAAGTCATTTCTTATGGTTTCTAAATATGAGTAATAAAGCAACCCATCATAGGCAGTTTACAAATATCACCTCAGAAATTAAACTAAAATAAAATCAAAAGACATATAAACAAAATGCAACCCCAAATATCCAGTTCTCCAAAGGCATACCCAGGGGGCAGTGAAGTGGAATAATTTGAAAGCCACACACCTGGCCTCTCTAAAGTGGTAATAACAAAGCAACTGAATGAGGCTCTAGAAAAAAATCAAATCAGAAATAATTTCTCAGATAACTGCAGAGATAGTGTCTACAATGAAAACCATGTTTAGTGACACTGGAGCAGGTACACACAGAAAGATAGAGGAGCTTAAGAAAATTATGGAAGCCATGAATACTCAGCATAGGAAAGAAATAGAGTCCAGAAGCAGATTCATGCAGACATCCAGGAGAACAAAAATTGCATTGAAAGTATTCACAGCAGATTAAGCCAATATGAGGACAGGATCTCAGATATACAAGACAGGCTTGCAGTTATTCATCATGAAAAGAAAGATTTCTTAAAAATAGCGTAGGACCATGAGAAATGAATGCAGCAACTGATAGATAATGCAAAGAAGAATAAGATTAATTTGAGTCAATGAAAAAGCAGGAGATAGCACAAATGATATGTTTAAAAAAAAACAGATGTCATGGAAGAAAACTTCCCTGGTAGAGAAAAAGAATTTGACATACCAATGAGTGAGGCATATAAAATTCCAGTTAGCCAAGATCAAAAAAATTCTATAACCAGGCATATCATAGTCAAGATTCCAGAAATTCAGCACAAGAATACAATCTTAAAAGCTGTTAGAGAAAAGAAACAAATCACATAAAAAGGAAAGCCCATCAGAATCACAGCTGATTTCTCAGCACAAATCCTGAAGTCAAGGAGAGCTTGGAGTGAAGTATTGCAAGCTCTAAAGGAAAACCTTCAACCCAGATTGTGAGAGAGATGTACTCCTCAAAATTATCTTTCAAAACCGATAGAGAAATAAGATACCTCTGTGACAAAGAACATCTGAGGAAATTTATGACCACCAAACCAGCACTCCAAAATGTTTTGAAGGACATTCTAGAAAGAGATAACAAGGACTACAACTCCATGAACCCAAACAGAAGGAATCTACCAGGCAAGGCAAACAATTAAACATGGGGAACAAAAAGGGAGCCAACAATACGAAAATAACATGACAAGTATAAGTCTATACATGTCAGTTGTAAACATCAGTGTTAATGGCCTCACTTCACTAATCAAAAGACATAGACTGGCAGAATGAATCCAGAAGCAAGATCCATCAGTATGCTGCATACAAGAAACACATTTAATTCAAAAAGTAATTGATAGACTGAAAGTTAAAGGATGGAAAGCAGTATGTGACAGAGAAAAGCAGGGGTAGCTATTCCATTTGCAGACAAAGTGAATTTCAAGCCAAGACTGATTAAGGGAGATAAAGAAGGTCACTACATCCTTGTAAAGGGAACAATCCAAGAGGAAGAGATAACAATCATAAATATATATGCAACAAATACCAGTGCACCCAACTATACAAAACAAATATTAATGGGCAGGAAAAATCAAATAAGCAGTAATATAATTGTATTGGGGGATTTCGGTACTCCACTGTCACAAAAAGATCAACTAGAACTTTTTTACTGTTAACATTTTATTTGTTACAAACCTCACAACTGTTTGGGATTTTTGCTCTGGAAATCTCATCTGAGGAGAAAAATAATGGCTGAAAATATGTATACTAATAATTTTAACAAGTAGCCAGCTACACAGATAGGTTGTTTCTTTACTTGCCCATTTCAAACCCCAGGGAGAGATGATCTACATTTTGGACTGATATGACAGGAAGGAGGATCAGAAGTATATGTCAGTACTGGATAGGAGGCACTGCCCTAGCATTTGGTACAACTGAACTATTTTGAATGTCAATAAACTAAATTAACATTATTCTTGAATCCACTTCCAGAGGGAGAAAAAGAGACTTAGCCTTGTTAATTTGTGATTTTATTTATTAGAACTGCCAAATTAGCTTAACCTAAGAGTAGGACAACATACTATGTAAATCCTGAAGGAAAATGCACCAAGGAAAAAAAGTGAGAAAAGACAACCTAGTTCCAGGAAAGAATGGACAGGAGCTAGTGTGTAGGGGTGGGAGAGGCTTTGCGTATCTGACAATATCAAGGGCAGCAGCACTGTGTGGTTGTGAGGAAAAGATGGGGAGTATAAGTGGCCAGGTTGAGAAGGGATTTGGATTCTAAAATGAGGAATTTGGGTTTTACTTTAGAACAGATCACAGTTTTTTTAAGTCCAGGTAAGTGGAGGTGCCACTAGCAGGAGGGTCACAATCTGGAAAGCAGTGTGGCTAGAGAGTGCAGCAGGCATTACAGTATCCCACCTTCATTCCTTTCTGTGCTTTATTTGCTCATGGTCAATTGTGGCCCAACAGTGTTGCATTGAAAATTCCAGAAATAAAATAATTTGTTAGTTTTAAATTGCATCCTACTCTGAATAGCATGATGAAATCTCGTGTCACCATGCTCTGTCTTGCCTAGAACCTACTTGCTCCCTTATCCAGAACATTCACTGTGTATATACGGCCCACTCATTAGTCGCTGAGTCTTGGTTATCAGATTGCCTAGCATTGTATCATAGTGCATTTGTTCAAGTCACCCTAATGCAGCAGCCTAAACCCATGTCACAGTGCCTGTTACTCATTTCATGTTATCTCATATACAGGCACTGCAACATCATCTCACATCCTTACAGGAAGAAGGATGGCCCCTGAATTATGACAGCTCAACTTAGGGCTTTTGACTTAACAGTAGCATAAAAGTTATAGCCATTCAATAAAAACTGAATTTAGGGTTCTGAATTTTGATCTTTTCCTTAGCTAGTGATATGAAGTATGCCACTGTTGTGATGCTGAGCAGCCCCCAACCAGCACTGTGACAAAAAAGTAAGCCACTGATACTCTAGAGTGCACCATGTTGCTAAGCTAGAGTGGCAAGTTAGGATTGTTAGATACATTTTTGACTTACTATATTTTCTACTGACAACAGATGGGTTTATCAGGACATAGCCCTTTTGTTCAGTTAAAGAACATCTTATATATTTTGGGAAAGACGAGGGAGGGGCTACATTCACATAACTTTTATTTAGTATGTCATCATTGTTCTATTTTCTTATTATTGTTACTCTCTTACTGTGATTAATTTATATGTCAGAATTTACCATAAGGGTACTATGTATGGTTTCAAGCCACCAGCTGTGCTCTTGAAACATCCATCATGGGTAAGGGTGGTGGCCTATGATGTTTCATCTGCCTGCGACACTCCCTTTGCCTGAGAATGGCAAAGGCACCTGTTCTTTTCTTCTCTTCCAGCTTGAATCTGGAACTGCAGGCACCCCTCACTGTTTTTCATATGTTCCTGTCTTCTTAACAGTAGAGATTATTCCAAGGATGGACACTAAATTCAAGCTGGTTCAGTTATAGTATCTCATACTGTCTACTGTAACTTTCTCTGGAATTTCTAAATTTTGAGTTGGCACTGGAGTGAAATCTAATGATGAGTCTGGAAAGTTGCCAATCTACAAAAGCTAGTGGTTATGGCTTTGTATGAAAAAAAAAAAATTGTTCTTCACTAGGGAAAAGGTAAAACTAACAGAAACAGGTATGAGAGATAGAAAGAAACAGATTTCTAGTGATCTTTCAGTTACTGGTGGTCCCAGGCATCCTGAACTAGCCTATACCCTGCCAAGGTTTGGTTAATATGAACCAATAGAATATTCTTTTGCCTGTGTAGCTAGTATTGGGTTTTTAATCCACAAAACCAAGATTTCTGACTAATGAAGACAGGAAGGCAATTAATTCGATATTTTACATTTGAAAAGGTTTTGCTCAAGAGAAAAACTGAAAGTAGCTCTGACTTTACTATATTCAACCTCACTCATCACTTTAGCCTACCCCCTAATCATCTTAACCCCCACCCCTGCTCCTGACAGAAGAGTGAAATCACTTAAAGGGAAAATCACAGTGCACAGTATATGTTTGATTTCATTACACAATTTTAGAGTTTACAACCATGATCAGAGGTATCAGGTTAATGGTTACCATAGTTTATCAGTAGTTAAACTGCACTTGAAACTATTGGTATTACTAATGGTACTACTTTAGCCAGCATGTCATACATGTTATAAACAGTTTTTCTCCCCTGTATGAAAACACTATGACTATATGAGGTCATAATGACCACCACAGCTCATTACCAAAGGATTAGGGACTGAGCCAAATAGTAATCTTGCATCTTTTACAAATTGAGAAACTAGGGCCTTGGGATAGCTATAAGACACCATCTACATCTAAAACACATCCCTGAAGAACAAACATCCTCTAGGGAAACCTAAGTAGTTGCATAACAGACTGGCAGGTGTCAACATAGAAAACAAAATAAAAAGGAGAAAATAAAAAAATGACAAGACACAGAGGCAAAATGCAACCCCAGACCCCTAGCCCACTAAGGACAAGCCCAGAAATCAAGGAGATAGATGAAATTGGAAATCAAACATGGGAATTTTCTGAAATGATAGCAGCAGAAGTGAAAAAGCAAGTAGAAAAAGCTATGGAGAAAATCAGGTACAAAAAGAAATGATATTTAAAATCAAAAATATTAGAGAAGACACAGATAAAAGAATAGACAAGCTTAGAAAAATGATGGAAACAAGTACTGCCCAGAATAGGAAAGAAGTGGAATCCATGAAACAGAGTCAAATATAAAGCCAACAAATTAAAACCTCCTGTGAAGGTATATGCAACAGATGGAACAAAGGAGAAGATAGTATTTCAGTTCTTTAAGACAGAATTATAGACAGTAATAATGAAAAGAAAGATACCTTAAAATTAGCAGGAGGCCATGAAACATCAATCCAACAGCTACAAGTTGAGCAAAGAAAAATAACATCAGATTGATTGGGGTCAATGAGAAAGCTGGAAACAGCACAAATGATATTTTCTTTTATTTTTAAAATTTTTTTATTTTAAAAATAAAAGGAAGAAAACGTTAGCAAACAGACACCCGTTTACAAAATAGCAAAAGAGCAATACAAACAATACAGAATTACAAACAAAGTGGTAGGAAATTAACAATGCTTGTTGT
>NW_004955413.1:1573260-1585898 GCF_000276665.1 Chinchilla lanigera | reverse complement strand
GCAGGGTGCGTGGGGCTCAGAGAGTCTGCTTGCCTGGCTCAGAGAGCCTGCTCGCCCAGCCCCCAGCCGGAGAAGTCCCCTGGGCCACTCAGTCCGGATCTCCTCTATGCCGCCATAGGGACTCAGTCTGTAATGTCGGCGGGGTCCTTGTTCACCCGTTCTGCCCTCAGGGATTAGATGGGAAGTACCTGGCTCTCTGTGTGCGTTTCAGCTGGGAATCGTGGTGGTGTGCGTCCAGCACAGACTCGAACCCATGAGCCCTGCCACTCCCGGAGAACTTGCTGTCTGGGCGCAAGGCGTGCAGGGCTGGGGGAGCCTGCTCAGCAGGTTCAGAGAGCCTGCTCACCCCACCTATCCCCTGGGCCTCTCTGTGCCGCAGCAACTCAGTCTGTAATGTCCCTGGGGTCTTTGTTCTCACGTCCTGCCCTCAGGGATTAGATGGGGAGTACCTGGCTCTCTGCATGCGTTTCAGCTGGGAATCGTGGTGGTGTGCGTCCAGCACAGACTCGAACCCATGAGCCCTGCTGCTCCTGGAGAATTGACTGTCTGGGCGCAAGGCATGCGGGGCTTCTGCCATGATTCTGATGGCCTTTCCTTTATAGGTAATCTGTTTCTTTTCTCTAGCAGCTTTTAATATTCTGTTCTTTTGCTGGAGATCTGGGAACTTGACTGTTATATGTCTGGGTGTAGTTTTATTTCGGTTGTGGTTGTTTGGAGTTCTAAATGCCTCATTAATCTGTATATCAGGTTCTGTTTCCATGCTTGGGAAATTTTCTGCTATTATTTCTGCCAATATTCTTTTTATGTCAGTTGTGTTGCCTCATGCTGTTTCATTGATTCCTATTATTTGTACATTATTCCTCTTTGCCTCATCTTGCAGCTGTTGAATTGACTTTTCCTGGATCCTTGTTGATTTTACAAGATCCTTTCTTTCACGGTCGCTAGCTGCCATGCTGTCTTCACAGTCTGAGATTCTATCTTCAGCTTCATTCAAGTGGTTTTGGTAGCTTTCAATGGCAGCTTTGTTTTCCTGGAAGTCTCTTTGGATCTGGTTCATGCATTCTAAGTCTTTTCTATATTTTTCATTGAATGCTTCCATCCATTGCCTTTGTTCTTCTATTTTCTTATATGTTTCTCCTTCAGACGTTTTGAGCAGTTCTTTCATTATTATTGTCATTTCATTTTTGGACTGAGAGATTATTTCTCATCTCATCACTTCTATGGCCTTAAGGAGTTGTTTCTTTACCTCCACTGCAATCATTTCAGCTATTTCCGGCATGTGTTTACCAAGTTCTCCTATGTCGATGTCTCCTGGACTTGTTCTGAGTGGGGTGGAGTTCTGGGATTGTGTTTTAGTCCTTCGTCTTGTCATGTTTGATACAAGATGCAGAAAGCTCAGTTTCCCTCTTCAGTGGCTGCACAGCCAAGGCCACTAGTGTCCCTAGTTTTCCTTCTGGTCAGGTTTGCCCCGCAGTATCCTCTGAGAAGCACTACTTAGTCTTGGGTTTTTCAGCAGTTGTTGATTTGTATCTAGTTATCCCAGGTCTCTGATGTGGGCATTGGTGTCAGCTGATGGCAGACTCTCTAATCCACCATCCCTGTGCAGTGCAGGGCACATGCATGGCCCAGACTCGGGTTGCACTGGTGTGACAGTCTCAGCCCAGTAGACCTATGTCCCCAGGCAGTTCAGGATACAGTCAAAACCCAGACGTGAAGTGCAGGTTAGACTGATTGTGAACCACCTGATTCTATGTCTCCAGTCAGTTCAGGACACATACAAGAACCAAATGCAGGCCGGATGGACAGCAATCACAGACTGCTTGTGCCTGCGACCCCCAAGGGGTCTGGGAGCAAGTAAAGCAAGGACTCAAAACGTGGGACCAGCAGCTCTTGGAGCGCTCATTCACTTAGCGCAGGGCATGCGCAGGAAGGGCCCAGATGTGAACCCCGGTGAGAGCAGTCCCTGGGCCTTCTGAGTGAGGACCTCCTGTCTGCCACGGATGCATGGAGCACAGAGTCTCAGACTGTAATGGCCACAGGTTTCTAGGCTCTCTGCTCTGCCTCAGAGCAGGGAGATGGGAAATACCTGGCTCTCTCTTCAAGTTTCACCTGGGAATCATGGTGGGAGCAGGTCACAGCCTGCCTAGTTATCTAGAATGTACAATAGATATTGTGAAATGGAATGAAATTGTTTAAAAAAAAAAAAAAAGAAGTAGGAGGGTGAAAAGGGGAAAGGAATGATGGGAAAGGGAGAAAAGTACAAGGTAGCTATACCAAACTATCTCTTAGTTCATTGAGAAGGAAGGTTCATGGTAATATCGATTGGAGAATTTTTATGCCCATATCTTGTACTCTGAGTAACTACTTTGAAGATGACAAAATACAATGTATTAACTATTGTTATTCTCCTATTATTTTATTATGAAATTCTATTTTACCTTTTTTTTAATGAAATAAAAATGAATAACCAGGAATCTTATGAACCATTTTCTGCCAATGTATTTGATAACTTAAATGAAGTGAGAAATTCATTGAGAAATGCAAACTAGCAAAGCCTGTTCAAAAATAAAATGAAAAACTCTATATTTTGAATCTATAATTTAGAACTTGTCCAGAAACTTCATACCCAAATGACTTCACTTGTGAAGTCTATCAAATACTTAAGGGAGAAATAATACCAATCCTACAGAAATGCTTTTAGAAGTTAGAAGAGAAGGAATGCTTCTTAACTCATTTTATAAATCCAGCATTAACCTGATACCAAAACCAAACTTATTACTAGAAAGCTACTAATGTCCTTTATGAGCAAACTATTAACAAGTTAAATCTAGCGATATATAAAGAGAATAAATTTTATGAGAGTGGGGTTTATTTTAGGGATGCAAAATTAATTTAACCTTTGAAAATCAAGTAATATAACACAGCACATTAATAGACCAAAAGCAACACCATACGATCATATCAATGGATGGAGACAAAGGACTAGAGAAAACTGTTTCATGGTAAAATCTCTGAACAAACTTTAGTACAGACCTACCTTAAACTAATACTGTAATCTGACACCATTCTTTCCACCCCTCACCCCAGTTACTGGAGATTGGATCCCGGGCCTTTGCACTGAGCTACATCCTCAGCCCTTTTAATTTTTATTTCTCATTTTAAGACAGGGTCCTGCTAAGTTGCTAAATTGCCCAGGCTAGGCTTGAATTTGCAATCATCCTGTCTCTCCCCCAGATTGCTAGGTTTACAGGCATGCACCACCATGTCTGATGTCTAACATCATTCTTATCAGTGAACAACTGTATTCTTTCTCCTTAAAATTAGAGACAAGGCAATAATGTCTATTCTTTCCACTCTGACTCAACAGTATATTGATGTCCTTATCAATACAATAAGGTAAGAAAAAGAGATCAAAAGAGGAAAAAAAATGAAGAAATAAATTGGAAAGGAGAAAGTAAAATGATGTTTATTTGCAGCCAGCATAGTTTTGTGTATATAAAATTTTTTTAAATCTACAAAAATATAGAACCAGTTAGAATTTGTGGATATTATGCAATATGTAAAAATCAGCTGTATCTCTATATGCTAGCAATGAATAGTTAAAGCTTGGAATAAAAGACTATCATTTGAAATACTGTTAAACAATATGAAACACTAGGAATAGATACAAGATATCTACAAGACTTTCACACTAAAAAGTATATGTTTACTACTCAGAAGATTCAATGTTGTTAAGTTATCTCAGTTTATTCTATATGTTCAACACAATAGTAAACTGACTCTTTGTATGAAAACTCAAAGGTCTTAGAACAGCCGAGGCAATTTTGTTAAAGAAGAAAATTTAACCTGATTATTGAAAATTAAGCAAGATTTCACAACATATTGAAAACTATGCAAGATAGCATGATAATTAAAATAGACAAGAAAATCCAGATATAGACCCACACATATATGATTGAGTGATTTTGATCAGAACTGCCAGTTCAATGGGAGAAATTATAGTCTTTTCAGCAAATAGTGTTGCAATGACTGGACAGTCCTATGGAAAAAAGTATGTGCTTAATAATCAGAGACTCAATATTGTTAAAATGTCAGTTATTCTCAGTTTATTATATAGATTCATAAGCTCTACTTTTGTTAATGTATAATATTAAGATTTTGAAGCTATAATTTATACTATTGATATAGTCATGGAATACACATACCCACATATATGGAGAAAGAGAGAGGGAGGGAGGGAGAGAGGGAGAAATAGAAAAAGGATTCTTTAGGTTGACTTACAGGATCAGAGGCTATTCTGGATGGTCCCACTGGCCATCTCACCTGAGAGTCACAGGACCTACTACCCTCAGTCCAAGAAGCTGGAAGCCTCAGAACAAGAGGCACCAAACAAGAAGGACTCAAGGCCTGGATTGGAAGCTCCCTGGAGAGTCACTCGTACTTGTTCCTGTTGAAAGGCTTAAAAAGCTGGAATCTGATGTTCACAGTTGAGGTCAACGGTGATATTCCTACATGCTCATCCAGAACTGAGCTTTGCATATGCAGGCTGACTTCTTTCTTCCTCCCCTTTTCATTCCATCTGGGCACAAGGCTACTGATGCTGCCATCCACAGCCAGGGCTGGTCTTCCACCTTCTGGCTGCTGGACTGCATGGCACCAGTTGTGAGTAAGCAGGTGATATGTTCATTTACTTAAATACTACTGGTACAACCCTGATGAATGCAGAGCTGTTATGTACAATAAAAGGAGACATAAAAGATTATATGGTGTATGATTCTGTTTATATGAAATTCTAGAATGGCATATCGTGTGTGTGTGTGTGTGTGTGTGTGTGTGATGGGAATGCACTGCCTCACTTATCATTGTTACAATAATGTATACACTTTGTCAAAGCCCATCAAAGGCACCCTTAAAATGGAAGATGGAAAAAGAATGGAATATTTTCAACAAAAGTTACAAATTACTGAGGTGTGTAGCAGTGCAGATAAACCACACAGACAGACTGAGTGAAAGAAAGCAAATACTCAAGATTATATTACATTAGTCTGTCAATTTGAACTTCTAAAACAGGTAGAAAATTACTATCATGAGAAAAGTCAAAGATATGTTGCATCTGAAGTGGAGCTGGGGTGCTCCCGGCATGCACTGCCATGCCAGGGGAGAGGCTTGAGTCACTTCCTGGGTGGTGGGAATATTCGGGGTCTTGACTGGAGTTTGAGTTACACAAGCTTATGCCACAACTCAGTGAACTGTACACTTGAAATCTGTAAATTTCATTGTGTGTAAATTATACCCGAATAAAGTGCTCTTTAAAGTAGAAGATACTGCAGTGTGCATTATTTCATTTGTTCTTCACACTGTTTCTATGAGGGGAATAGGGTAAAAATTCCCCATTTCACTGTTTAGAAAATGCAGTGCTTGCCTGAGGCTGTGCAGCTAGGATAGCAGTCAGTCTCTTCACTCCTGTTCCTCTCTTCCTTTTTCTAAGCTGCTGTTTAGTGGCTGTAACTGAACCCTGGGAAGCACTATACGTTGGTCTTTTATCAATAAGCAAGTGAAATATGGTACTTCAGGGCTCAACCCAACACGTGTGATTCCTGAAACGATGGACCTAAAATGAAAGCAGGAACATAAAAATATCTTCTGTGGCGGTATTTCACATGGACACAAGTACAGTGTTTAAATTGCAGCCCACGTCCCATCATTTTCTCCATTCTTTGTTAAATTGCAAAGGAAAACCATTCAGACAACAGCAGACAGCAATTCTGGACAGCTCATACTCAGGGGAGCTGCTGGCTGCAGCTGTGTCGCATTTGCACTTTGCAAAGTTCAGATAGATGAGGGGCTGGCTTGTCAGAATATCTGTCACCATTAGTACCGTGTCTGCACACACTCAGCCACAGCCTTTCCCTTTTCCCTTTGATACCCTTTCTCCTGAAAGGCAGGGATGGAAGCAGCTGATGTCCCCAAACAGAGAATCATCAGTTTATCTCTCATTTGCTGTGATGTAAAAGTGAGAGCATCCTACTAAGTTCTCAAGGTCTAATTGTGTGAAGTGATGGAGTTGGGGCTTTATTGCAACTGGGGTATAGAAGCATGCACTGTGTAAGATTAGACATCAGGTGATGCAGTGGGGTTTTGTTCTGATTTTTACATAAACCATTTGGGAAAAACTTTTTTATTTATTCCAGATATTGTCATTATCCATTGGCTTCTCAAAAGGATTACTTTGGTCTGGATAATGTGTAGCTTTGCCTGGGCAGTGAGTTATATTTCTGGGGGCACACACACACACACACACACACACACACACACACACACACAGATCCTTCAGAATAGTACCCTTTGGGTGTCCTTCTACCTCTAGATAGGGCTCTTTCATTCCTTCCCAGATTTTGCAGTCTCCAAAAATGCCAGGGATGATGACACACGTGCTAATTGCCATGAACTTTTCTTTGAGGGAAGGATCTCACTAAAAGAATCTATCCACCCCCCCCCGACCGCTTTCTCAACGAGCACCCACTATGTGCCAGACATATGAAAATGACATAACCCTTCTCTTCAAATTACCTCTAATGACAGAGGCAGATATATGCTCAGATAATCATAACACAGTTTTAAAGTACTATGATAAAGTAGGCATTTAATCTTGGAAAGTTAACTTAGGGATACATGGTGAAGGAGCTTATGAACTGTGCTACAGGGTTAGCCTTTCTTGGGAGAGCAGTGGGCCAGTAGGAAGCTTGGAGTGTTTTAGGCAGGGGTAGTCATGGTCAGAGCTGAGGGCTGACAGTGTTACTGGCCCCTGTCACTGGCTTGGTCTCACTCTCCAGATCTCTCACTGGTAGCATGTCTCCACAGCCAACTCTGTGACCCCTCTTCAGCTCTTCCTCTGTTCTTTCCTTCTCTAGCTACCCCCTTCACTTCTGTGGCAGGTGAAATCCCTGACCTCATTGCTTTAAACAGGATCAGAGTGATGTCTCCCAACTTTGTATCTCCAGCACAGACCTCTCCCTGGCCCATATTCTGCTATATCTAAAACAACCTTCATTATGTGGTCTCAGACTTTTCATGTCTGGCATAATAAACATCACTACCATTCACCCAATTAGTTGTGAAGCAACTCCCTGTGCACATCCTTTTCTCTTTAATAGTCCACATTGATCCATCAAGCCCAGTTTATGTCCATAAAACACCCTGAATCCATCCATTTCTCCCCGCCTGCACCATCATCCTCACCAAAGCACCAAGATCTCCTATTTCTGCTATTGCAGTGGCTCCCTAACTTTCCTTTTGATCATATATTAGTCAGAGTGATTTGTAAAAACATGTCAGTCGGTACCATCACACTTACAAAAAGTCCCACCTCTTTCTGCAGACCAAAGGACTTCCTGTTATTTGGTCTACACAACCTCACCCTGGATGCCCCCCCTCAAGACTCTGCAGCCTTGTTCTTGTTCGGCCTCTCTGACTTGTGCATTGACTCTTCTCTTTCCCCCAGGCTGTGGACAAGACTGGCTGCCTCTCCTCTTCAGTCCTCCACCTCTGTGTGCTCTTCCTGAGCCACTGTTTTATGCAGATCCCTGGTCCTCAGTCTTATGTCACTCTATTCACTTGCCCTAGAATACCATGATGCAGATTCATTTAGTCTTATTATTATTATGTGGTTCTCCCACTAGAACATAGCTCCATGAAAATAGGGACTTTGTTATCACAGTGTCCTTGAGCCTAAAAAGGACCCTGATATACAACACATATCTCAAGTACATGAACATGATTTATCAGGGGGCTGTGGAAATCTTCAGATAAATGATTATGGGGCTCAGAATAAATCAGTAAATGTCAGGAGGAAGGCAGAGGAAGTTCACTGCCCACATAGAAGACTGAGTCAGCAGGGCTGTGGCTGGATGCGTGGGGATGAGGAAAGGAGGAAAGGGTATTTCCTGTTCACACACAGCGATGTCAGTGATGTCATGTGGAACTTGGGAGGAGCTGGAATGAGTGAGGGGCACATGCAGGGGTGGGCCCTGGAGCAAGGTAAGAATAACAATGCTTCGATTGTTGAATCTTTCAGGATTTTAAGACAGTTTGACAAGTAGAATTAGAGAGTAGATATTTTTCATTTGAAATCCATGCTTTTGCAATTTATACATGTGTTAAAGATACTATATCTGAGTGTAGTGCTTCTCTCTACTTCTTGTCCCAATACTTTCTCTCCCTTTTTACCTTTCAGAAATATGTTTGTTCTGATAAAATAAAGAAACTCTGGGAAGGGTATGCTACAATTTAACTGACAGAGATTCTGTGTATGTTTTTATTTTCTAAGATATGTTTGGTCTTTGTTCTGTATGTTTGAGATGAGGCCTCACTATGCTCCTAGAGCTGGCTTTTAACTTTTGCCTCAAGAGCTCCTCCTACCTCAGCTGGACTATAGACATGCACCATGGCACCTGGTTTTAATATAACATTTTTGGGTTTCAAAACACTTAAAATTTATTGGCCTACTTCACTTGTTCAGCTCCTTAACACACTTTGAGCCCAGGAGGTGAAATTCACTGAGTCAAATAAGTGGAGAATTTTAGGTCACATAGTTCAGCCAGGGGATAAGAAAAGGCCCAAGTTAAAACTTGCCAAGAGGCTACTCTCCAGAGCCCAGCAGAGCCTCCATTAGTCAAGTTGCCAAATGGCATCGAGTGTGAACATCTGCCTCTCAATACTGTGGAAGAAGTCCACAGGACCCGGTGGTGTGTTTTCTTTCCCAGCCTCCGTGCATGAGTTCCGCTGAAGTTAACAGCTGTCCTAGGCAACACCTCAGTCCATTTCCCACTGCAGGGTGTTTCCAGTGGTGCCTTTGGATTTTGGAGAAGTGACTTCTTGAGTGAATGTGTGTTTTGTTTTGTTAATGACACTGCCAGCCTCATTGGATGCAGGACATTCAGCTTCAGGTTTCTGCACCCTTTCTTGAGAAGCAACCCCTTCATCTCCCCTTTCCTTTTGGCTTCCATTGCAGGACTTCTGGCCTAAGCAGATGCTTTGTATTCATAGCCTTCTACAGCTCAAGTAGTCTGAGGAATGAGCATTGGAAGAGAAAGCTGATAAAAACTTTGCAGATTTGTCAGACTTCTCGTGCTCTTCTCTGTCTGCCTGGGGCATTGCTATTTTGTCTAGGCCAAGGAGTAGACAGTGATCAAACAGGCCCTGAAGCAGCATGACACACTCACCGTTTTCCTGTCATTGCACAGGCAGCAAAGACCAGGCCAGCAGCCTGTGAAACACCAGGTGGAACTCATCTGAAAGGACCAGACCACATCCTCACTTCCTAAGCTTGCGAAGAGAGTACCTTTTGAGCAAACCATGCCTGGGCTCCTCCGGGGGAGACCAGATCTTCCCCTTCTGAGCTGTACATAGTTCTGGCCATGTATGGCCCAGAGAAGGCTGTTCACAGCCTTCTAGAGACCACATACACTACCATCTCAGGGCTAGATGGGGCTGAGAGGTCATCCGGCGTAGTGCTGTGTTCCCATATCATACTGGAAAAGTTCTCAGAAGTAACTTACAGATCTTGCCTGGATAGAGCCAGGGTCTGGCATCTATTATTTAAATGCTTCTGAGTGGAGAAAGTGTTAGCCCTGCCTGTCTGAAGATGAATTAAAAATTGTACCTGGTGTTCAATGCCCTATATAATTAGACTCCAATTTATATTAACAGACTAACTTTCTGCTCATCAGTACCTATTCTGCATTTTAGCAAAATGGTGGCTTTGTGCATTCCCATTTCTAAGACCCTCTTCCACCAGCCATGTGTCTTTCCTTCTACCTATCTTTCCTGCCTTTTCTGCCGATCTATTTTCTACCTATCTCTGCCAGTCAAAATTACATCCCACCCTTACGTTCTCCTTTTAGGTGGTACTTTCTCCATGAAGGTTTCTCTGGTTGTTCTCACTCCAAGACTTTTCCTAGTGCCCTGATAGCTCAGTTAGTCCCTCTGTTACCTGATGCTAGCTTAGTCATTTGTGGGCACAGCTAGTCTACTTCTTGCTTTAACTTTATTGTAAATTACCACAGGACACAGCCCTTCTTTTTCAACTCCATATCTCCCTCAGCACAGCCTTTTGCACTTAATAGTAGCAAGGTAAGGATCTGTTGTGAAATGAATGAGAATCAAGAAATGAGGAAAGATGGCCAGGCATTGTGGTGCAGGCCTGTAATCCCAGCATTTAGGAGGCTGAGGCAGGAGGATCACTGCAAGTCTGAGGCCCAGCCTGGGCTCCATAGTGAGTTCAAGGCCAGCCTGAACTACATAGTGACAGCCTGTCTCAAAAACTAAAAAAAAATAAATGAGTAAAAAAAAATGAAATAAGTAGTTAAGTAATTCTAGGCCCCTGAAAAACTCAGCTGGTTCTGGATCCAGACTAAAGGAGAAAGCAAAAGGAAGAAGTACGCTGGCTTGAACTCTTTTGAAGGCAACCAGCTGCAGCCCCAAAGAAAGTTCTTCCCTTTAAAAAAATGCAAAACCAGAAACAGCAAACAGAGTTGGCAAAGGAAGTGATAACGTCAACCCTCCTTTTCTTCACAGATGTGTCATCCAAATAAAATGCAAAGCTCAAACAGCAAGTCACCACATCTCTACTTCGCTTCTTCCACTTCAAGTTTTTGGAACACACACATGCATATGGGCACACACTCATACACACACACATGCACACATGCCTAGGGGGACAGGCCTTAGGAATGTTTCATAATCTTTGCATTACTTTCTTGGTAGGGCAGAAAGTGTCATCCAGAACACACACTGGGGAAATGTATTATAAACATTCAGATTCTTTTGAGAAGAGCTGATATTGTTGGTAAAATTTATGTCAGCTGGATTTCTGCCATTACTGGTATCAAAAATACTTCCATTTGGGGAGGCTGAAAGCTATCATGCAAGCAGCTGGAAGCCTGGCATATAGTCCCACAGATCCTGGTGGCAAATTCTGAGGGCCCTCTGGGATGACAGGCAGCAAAAGTAGGCAGGGCCTGAATAGGGCTGGCTTTGGCTGGGCCCGTTGCATGCTCAGGAAGAGGGGCAAATTTGTCACAACAAGATGTCGTTGTCCACTCAGGTAAAGAGCTTGTCACTCCCTGTTTCCTTCCTCCAGGGGCACACCTCCCATGCTAAAATAATACTATACATCAGGTTAAGTTGGTTTTGTTCGGTGTTTTATAAACAGCATTACTGAAGTATAATTTACATAACTTAAAGTCCACCCACTATAAGAGTACAACTTAATGATTGATTGATTGATTTAATTATTTATTTATTTTATTTTAAAGATAGAAGGAGGGAAACATTAACAGACATACAACATTCTATAACATCACAAGCACAGTACAGACAATACAGAGTTACAAACAAAGTGGTAGGGAATTAACAATGCTTGTTGTATTACATATTGATATCTTCAAAGTGGCTTCTCATGAAAATGGATATGATTTATGATAAATTCATATAGTTGGAAAATCATCATCACAGTCCAGTTTTATAATTTTGCTATGGTCCTGAAATTCCACTAACCCATTCATGCCTAGTGTCCCATTTCTGAAACACCACAAACAATGGAATATAATAAATATCTCTCCTTCTAATTCTTGTTCTTTGAATTTTTCTAGGTAACATATATGGATTTCATACAAAGAATTGCAACCTTCAGCATAAATGGCTTAAACAAGCTCTCTTGCAGTGAGTACTGACTCCCACCCCCAAGATATCTGCTTTCTTCTCTGTAATTTGGATTTTCTGGACCTTTTATACATGTGGAATTATGCTTTTGCATCTGGCTTTTAAAAAATTTTATTGGCATATTTTAGATATACATAATGATAACATTCATCATAGGGAATTTGTACCTGCATGTGATATATCTTGATTTCTGTTTTTCTATCATTCCCCTCCCCTCCCTTCAACCCCTTTTCCCTCCTTATTTGCAAGAGCTTTGCTTCCATTTTTTCTTCTATTTTCTTTCTTCCTTGTCCTTCACTTCCCTTCCCCTTCCCCTCATTTGTTCCCCTTCCCGTTTGAACATTTTCTTCTCATTTCCCAATATCTAGTATACATTTTGGTCAGTATTTATACTTTTGGTTTCTAGCACAAAAGAAACAATGTGGTATTTAAACATTCATGTCTGATTTATTTCACTTAAGAGCATGGTCTCAAGGTGTATCCATTTAGCTAGAAATGTCTTAAGCTAATCCTTCTTTATAGAAGAGTAGTAGTCCACTGTATAGAAAATCTATATCTTCTTTATCCATTCTTTGGTTGATGTGCCTTTAGTCTGTGTCCAAGATTTAGCTATTACAAACTGTGCCACTATAAACGTGTGTGCATATATCACTGTAGCATGATGTTTTTAATTTTTTCAGGATGATAGCAAGAAGAGGACTAGCTGGGTCAAACGGAACCTCTAGTCTTAGTTTTTTGAGGAATCTCTACTCTGAGTTCCATAGTGTTTGCACCAGTCTGCACTCCATTTGGTGGGAGTTGGAGAAGGGTTCCTTTTTCCCCACAAGGCTGCCAGCATTTATTATTGGTTGATTTCCTGATAATTGCCATTCTTTCTGGAGTGAGATGGAATCTCAGCATTGTTTTAATTTGTATCT
>NW_004955413.1:1571162-1572320 GCF_000276665.1 Chinchilla lanigera | reverse complement strand
CCAGTACATGTAATCAAACTCACAACCTTGTGCTTGCCAGGCAGGCACTGTGCTGCTGAGCTAAATCCCCAGCCCCTAAATTAAAGGTCTATCATGTCCTTTCTTAGATTGATTCCTAGGTATTTCAGCTTGGGGATGCTATTGTGAAAGGTGTTGTTTCCCTAATTTCTCTCTTATGAGTTTGTTGTGTACAGGAATGCTACTGATTTTTGAGTATTGAGTTTGTATTCAGCTATTCTAGTGAATTAGGTTATTAAATCTAGAAGTGTTTTAGTAGAAATTTTGGGATCGTCTAGTAGAATATCTTGTCATCCACAAATAATGATGATAATTAAACTTCTTCCTTTCCTGTCCTTATTCCTTTTATTTCTCCTCAATGATTGCTCTGACTAATGTTTCCAGAACTATATTGAATAGGAGTGGTAATAGTGGGCATCTTTGTTGTTTCTTGATTTTAGAGTGAAAGCTTTCAGTTTTTGATCATTTAGTATGATGTTGGCTGTTGGTTTGTCATAGATAGCTTTTATCAGACTGAGATGAAGACATCTATTCCAGTTTTGTATAGTGTTTTTATCATGAATTGGTGTTGGGCTCTGTCAACTGCTTTTTTTTGCATCTATTTAAATGATCATATGGGTTTTCTCCTTGGTTCTGTTAATACAGGGTATTACATTTATTTATTTGCATATGTTGAAGCATCCCTGCAGCCCTGGGATGAATCCTGCTTCGCTATGGTGTATAATATTCTTGATAATTTGCAGCATTCTGTGTGTCAGTAGCTCATAGAGGTTTTCTATGTCTATATTCATTAGGAAGATTGGCCTGTAGTTCTCTTTCTTGTTTGGATCCTTCTCTGGTTTTGGTATCAGGGTAATGCTTGCTTGCAGGAATGAATTTGGGAGTATTGCTAATCTTTCAATTTTATTAGAGAGTTTGAGAAGTAATGGCATTAAAGTTTTTTCAGAATTCAGCAGTGAATCCATCAGGATTTTTTTTTAAAATAAAAGGAGGAAAACATTAACACACAGACAACATTTTACAAAATAGCAAACAAACAGTACAGACAGTCCGGAGTTACAAACAAAGTGGTATGGAATTAACAATGCTTGTTGTATTACATATTGATATCTTCAAAGTGGTTTCTCATGAAAACAGATA